>NC_092717.1:213095179-213167173 GCF_047496885.1 Scyliorhinus torazame
GGAGACCACGGAGACGGAGAGACCTGGAGCAACAGGGAGACGACACCCCCGTCACGTGCGGGAGCGACCACCCAGCGATGAGGGGGGCAGCCACAGGCCCCCGTCACATCCGAGCCAGGACACCACTACCCAGGACACCACTATCCAGGACACCCCCTACCCGGGACACCACTACCCAGGACACCCCTACCCGGGACAGCACTACCCGGGACAGCACTACCCAGGACACCCCTACCCGGGAAGACGAAATACCGGACAGTGACTCAGAGTGGAGGGGTGGAGACGAACCCCCACCCCAAAGTGCCATGGAGTCAGAGTGGGACGAAGAGCACGACACAACGCCACTGCTGTCACCAACACCCTCCACCATCGCAGAAACACTCACCACGGTTGGGCACTTTAGTGATGAGGCGTCTGGTACACTCACTGGTGCGCACAACACAGCCGTCCCGGTACAGCAGGTGGAGGTAGGAGCAGCAGAGGGACCGGGCGGTCGGAGGGCAGCCCAGGCCAAGCGAACATCTGCCGCCCAGATGGATCCCGGGTTCCTGCAGTTACCACACCCACACATAGATCCGATGCAACCACCGACACGGAGACGAGCGAATAGGGTGACGGGTGGCTTGCGGCGGCTGCGGTCGCAGGTGGAGGAGTCCACCCGCGTCCAGGAGCTGGGAGTGGTCCCGGTCATGCGTGCCACCCAGGCTGACACCGCACGGGTGGCGTCCGCGGTGGAGGCAATGGGTGCGACGGTGTCAGACATGGGAACGGTTTGCGAGGCCTGGGGCCTTCCGTGCAGGCGGCGTCTGTGGCCCAGGAAATGGCTGCCCTCTCACAGGAGGCCATGAGCCAGTGCCAGCGCCAGATGGCAGAGGCGCTCAACGCCATAGCCCCAGTCTCAGCAGGCCATGGCCCAGTCTCAGCAGGCCATAACCCAGTCTCTGCAGGCCATGGCCCAGTCTCTGCAGGGCCATGGCCCAGTCTCAGCAGGCCATCGCTGAGGGCATCGGCGCCAGTGGCCATGTGCGAGCTTGGCGTCGCACTGTCGCAGACAGGGTTCGACAACCCCCTGGGCTCCATGGCTGTAAACCTGCAGACCCCTGTCGATACCAGCATGGGCCTCCAGGACTGGCAGCGCCAGATCTCGGGGGGGCGTTGGATGGCCAGTCCGTTCGCATCCCCCACCCATGTAGAGGACTGGGGGGCCATCGGGCACCCCGAGGGAGGAGGAGGTGCTCTGGTCCATCCCGGGTCCCCCTGTACGGGAGGTCCCGGAACACCGCGACACCTTGGACTCCCCCCTTCCGTCCCAGGTGCATCGGGTGGGCAACGGGCAGGGACAGGCTGGCAGCTCGCCATCTCAGTCGCCCGGGCCGCAGCCTGGCCCATCTAGGCCAGGACGCCCCAGGAAACGGCCGCCAAAGGGATCCCGTGTCAGAGGGCAGGAATCACAGGAGTCCACCTCCAGTTCTGCTGTGCCGTCTGGGGAGCCATGTAGACGTAGTCAAAGGGCCCGTAAGGCCAAACAATTAGACACTGAGTAAGTTGGCATGGGTGCACGGCACAGATAAGTTTTAGGGGCTAGGGCACGTGCATGAACTCCTTTGGTTATTAAAGTCAATGTTACACCTACAGAAGCTGCCTTTGTGCTCTGTCCAAAGCGTGCGGGGGTGTCATGTACGTTGAACGCAAGTGTGTGTGTGTGTGAGGGGGTGGTCTTACCTCAGCCCCAGGTGAGTCTGCCCCCTTCCCCCTGGGCCGCCATCAACATCCCGCCGGGCAGAGGACGGGACCGTGCGCTGCAGTGTCACAGCCGCATGCAGGGATGGTCCGGGTGGATGGTGGTACTGTGGCCATGGGGTCAGACATCGTCCAACGATGTGGAGCCAGGAGCTCATCGCAGGGGCGGGCTGTCATCATTCTCCATGGCCTGCGATAGACACGCGTCCACCGGCAACTGTGTGAGCCCGGCCGTTGTGCCGCAGGTGGATCGGCAATGGGAGGGTGGGGTGCATGCGGGTGGGGTGGGGTGGGGTTGGGGGAGGGGAGTGAGGGTGCTGGGTGGGTGGATGGGTGGGGGGTGTGGGTGGTCGGCTGTTGCCATGGTGTGCGGTCTGTGGCCATACTACCCGATTCCCTCACCCCAACTAGTCAGTGAAGCGGGCGTCTCGCTCCTCCTCCTCCTCATCCAGGGCAACATAGACATTAGCGGCTGCCGCCACGGTGGCCACATCGCTGGCTGATTGGAAAACACGACGGCCTGGTGGGGGGGGGGGGGGGGGGGGTGTGGGGGGGGGGGGGGGGGGGGGACGACCGTAGACATGTCATCATTGCCCATACCCCCTCCTCCCCCCAGGCAGGTGGGCATGGACCGCATGGGTCCAACAGTTGGAGGCTGGGCACACCTGGCCAGGTGGACCAACTCACTTGCCCTCGCACCCCCCCCTCCCCAGCACGGACCCCCCCCATCCCCCCTCCCCGGCACGGAATCTCGCCCAGGTGTTAGGCTGGCTGTGTGTCTGCAGTGCGACCAGGCCACCGGGGGCACACAGGGATCCCATGCAACCCGGCTGGTGAGGTGTGGAAGAACCTTGGTGTAACATGTCATTTCTCTGGCCGCCACCACCCTCCTGCAGGTCACCATGTATGCCAACCAGACAGCAATGTTCACTGCCGTGGTTGGAGCCGCAGCTCTGGAGTTTGCCATCCGGCAGCGTAGAGTCGGTCGGCCCACAGTGGCTGCAGATGCAGCGGTCGCTGGTGCAGCAGAGTGGATGGCCTGCGGAGTGGCCGTCGTCGACGCGCAGGCCGCAGGCGCTCAGGGACCCGAATGTACAGGGGGATGCCGAGGGGGAACATTGTCCCGCCCAGACGGCGAGGAATGCAGAGAAGTGCTTGGGGGGGAGCAGGAGGAGCAGGTGGAGCAGGAGGATCCACTGATGGTGGTGCCCAGGGCGCCACAGGCGTCCAGCAAGGCGAGGGTTTACCGTGACAGAATGTCATTCGAGGCCCTAACGGGACATCACATGCAGGAGGAAACTACGGTTCAGCAGGGAGACGGTCGCACATATATGCCAGCTCGTGGCGCACCTCGCACCACGTGGAATGGGAGGAGGACACACGATACCAGTCTCTGTCAAGGTGGCAGTGGCCCTAAAACTTTTTATTGTGACCGGTTCCTTCCAGGCGCCGAGCGGGGGACCTGTCCGGGATATCACAGGCATCGGTCCACAGGTGCATCAGGGCCGTCACCGACGCCCTGTACGCCATCGTGGACAGGTACATTCAATTCGCTAAGGACCGAGCACAGCAGGAAGCACGGGCACGTGGAATCGCCAAGGTGGCCGGGATACCAATGATCCAGGGTGTCATCGATGGTGTTCCACGTCCCCATGCGCCCACCTGCAGACAACAGTGAAGTGTTCATGAACAGGAAGGGCGCATACTCCATGAACATTCAGGTGGTGTGCGACCTCCACATGAAGATCAAGCACGTGTGTGCAAGGTACCCCGGGAGTGTGCATGACGCCTACATTCTGGCACAGTCGTTCATCCCCGCAATGTTCGATGGATGCCCCCCCCCGGCTGAGGGGCTGGGTCGCTGGGCGACAGGGGCTATCCGTTGAGGTGATGGCTGCTGACGCCAATACGGAGGCCTCACACCAACGCGGAGAGCCTATACAACGAGGCACATGCAGCAACCAGGGGTGTGGTGGAGGGCGGTGCTTCGGGCCTGCTGAAGATGCGTTTCAGATGCCTGGACAGATTAGGAGGGGCCCCTGCAGTACCAACCCGATCGGGCCGGTCCGCATAGTTGTGGTCTGCTGTGCGCTGCATAACATTGCCATGCAGAGGGGAGATGCACTGGTGGAGGAGCCGGAGGGAGGACCCGACCGGCACGGAGCTAACGCAAACGAGGGGGAGGGGGAAGAGGAGGATGCGGATGATGGCGCGCATCAGGGTGGGGGAGGGTCACCAGGCCGTGGGGGAGGGTCACAGGACACAGACACTGCCTGGCTGCTCGTTACGCCCAGGAGGCTGCGCGACGGCACCGCCGCGGGCAGCAGGCACGCGACGCGTTGGTGGCCCGCGCGGTTCACGCACTGTGGGGGTGGGATTCGTTGAACACTGCCACTTGCACCATCACTCCTGCACACGGGCACCCACACAGCCCCCCCCCCCCCCCCCCCCCGCACCCCCGCACCGCGTTCACGGCAACAATTCCACATCACCTTACCACTGTGGCTCTGCGGGATTGCACAACATTGATGATTGTGTGAGCGGGTGTGATCAGTGCCATGTTGAATGATGACAGTCTGCTCTGCGATGAGCTGTGTGCTCAGATTCGCCAGCCGAGGTCTGACTCATGGCTATGGCTGAACCATGCACTCCGGTGCTCACAGCCTTCGTGACGGATATTTCACCACATGCCTGTGGGGTTGTTGGCGTCAGTGTACCAAGGACAACGGTGTCCGATTATGGAGGCGGGGGGGGGGGGTGGGAGGCGGGGGGGGGGGGGGGGGAAAGGGTCGGCACATTCGGAACAGACCTTGAACGGCTCGTATACCACAACGCCAATCGGGCACCCTCCCGAGCCCCCTGGCACCCGGACATAGCACACAGTCTTACAAGTCAAATTTAACAGTGAGTTTATTCGTGAGGTTAACGTAGGTGCCCTCCCCACTACAACTAGACTGTGCCCTGCACCCGTGCCAACTTCTTACGTGCCTACCGTCTTTGCCTTACGGGCCCTACCACTACGCCTAGGTGTGTTCCAGATGGTACAGCAGGAGTGGAGGCAGACTGCTGAGAATCACGCCCTTCGACATGGCTCCCCTTTGGCACGCGTTTCCTGGGGCGGCCCGGCTTCGATGGGCCAGGCTGCTCGGCGGGCGTGCTGGATGGAGTGGTGCCACCCTGAACTGCCCGCTCCTCACCAGATGCCCCAGGGACGGAACGGGGGAGGCCCGAGTGTACCGGGACGTCCCTTGATGGAGCTACCGGGACGGGCCCCAGAACCTCCTCCTCCCTCGGGGAGCCCGGTGGCCCCCGGGCCTCACTGTGGATCGGAGATGCGCTCGGAGACATGCCCCGTCGCACCACCGACACCTGGCGCTGCCAGTCCTGGAGGCCTGCAGCGGTATCGACCACAGTCCGAATGTTCGCCGAGACGGGGCCCAGGGAGTGCCACATTCTGCCAAGGTCTGTGTAATCTCGACCTGTGAGTGCGCGACGCCATCCATCACGTGCGCCCAGGCGGTCAATGCTCTCCGCCGACCGACTGCTGGGACTGAGCCATCGCTTGCTGGGACCGGGCCATGGCATGGTGAGACTCAGCCAGGGCCCGGAGAGCGGCGCAATGTCCTGTTGGTTCTGTGAGATGGCTGCCTGTGAGAGGGCAGCCCGCTCCTGGGCCATGGATGACGCGTGCACGCTAAGCCCAACGCCTTGCAGACCTGACCCATGGCCGAACCCCTTCGCCCATTGCCTCCACCGCGGACGCCACCCGTGCGGTGTCGGCCTGGGTGGCTGCGATGAGCGGCACCACTCCCTGCTCCTGGACGCGGATAGACCCCTCCAGCTGCGTGCGCAGGTCCTGGAAGATGGCCCTCATCCCGTTATTCAGTCCCTGGGTGTCCACATGCATCGGTTGTCCGGGTGGGTCAATTACATCCAGGAACCCGGGAACCGTCTGGGTGGCAGCTGGTTGCTGGGCCTGGGCTGCCCTCTGGACCGTCCAGGCCCCTCGCTGCTCCAAACTCCACCTGCTGTACCGGCTCGGCTGTGGGGTGCGCACCAGACAGTGATCCGGGAGCCTCGTCACTTATATGCCCAACCGAGGTGGGTGTCTCTGTGATGGTGATTGGTGTGGGAGACAGCAGTGCCGCAAGCTCGAGGTCATCATCCGTCCAGAAGTCTGGTGTGTACTGGTCCCCCTCATGGCCAGGCGCAAGCTCCATGCGGGCCATGTCGTCTTGACCTCCAGTTCAATCCAGCGGGTGTGTGGCCGTGATGTGGGCTTCGGTATGACTGTCCACCCTGTGCCCCTCACTAATGTCTGCCCAGTGGTCTGAGCGTCCCGGTCCTGCGTCCCAGACTGAGAGGTCTGCCCTCCTGTCCGACCGACTGCCAACCTCTGGCGTGCGTCCCTGGGTGCAGTTGCGGTGGGTGGCGTTGCGCTGCTTCCTGGGCGAGACGTCCCTGAAGATTCGGCGGGCGGCCCTGGGGAACATAAAGATTCGGGGTTCGTTAGACACGGTGGCCCGGGTGTATGGTGGTGGTGGGTGCACAGCGTGAGGGGGGAGGGGATCGGGGGTGCAATGGCCAGAGTGTGAGGGGGGGGGATGGGATCGAGGGTGCAGTGGCCAGAGTGTGAGGGGGGGATGGGATCGAGGGTGCAGTGGCCAGAGTGTGAGGGGGGATGGGATCGAGGGTGCAGTGGCCAGAGGTGTGAGGGGGGTGATGACGGGTTGGGTGTGGGGAGGACATGCAGGGTTCTCTCACTTGCTTCTGCGCCTCCGACCTGGCGCGACCTCCCGGTGGCGGATCCCCCAGCGAGGTCCAGGCCCTCTGCTCGTGAACGGTTAGGGGGTGCAGGACAGGAGAACCCCTTTAGGTTCTCATGCGCTCACGCGAGTTGTGCGCTGTCTTGTCCTGGGGGGGGGGTTGGATAAAGCATCACCATTAGGCGGGTATCATCAGGGCATGCAGATATAGACAACACTGTTACTGGTTCAGGAGACAGCACGCCAAGGTTTCGCTCCAGGGGGGGTCCCGGGGCTCATGTGGTCGAGTAGATAGTTGGGCACCGTGACCCCCCCAACACCCCCCTGTCCCCCCCAACATCGCCCCTGATGCCCCAGTCCCCCGCAACACTCCCAACCGCCCCTGAACCCCCACCCAGCACCGCCCCTGATGCCCCAATCCCCCCCAACACTCCCAACCCCCCTGCCCCCCCCCCCCACCCCCACTCCCCCCCCCCCCCCCGTGCCGGGGGGTGGTCCTGGGGGCACCCTCATGGCACTTACCCTGGCAGCCCGGGTGAGGTCGTGCAGCTTCTTGCGGCACTGCTCCCCCGTCCGGGGGGTCTGCCCCACAGCACTGCCTGCGGGTGCCGACCACCCGCCAGCCGCGCCTCACCGCGCTGGATGGCTGGCGATGCCCACGTCTTGGGCGGAGGGTGTCCCTTCTCTGTTCCACCTCATCCACCAGGGTGTCCAGGTCCGTGTCCCGGAACCTCGGTGCGGCTCTTCGGGGCTCAGCCATCTCCTCTCTTCTCCTCTGGGTCCTCTGTGCGCGGATCGCGCAATTTATGACGCAGCGCCGCGTCATTCGGGTGTCGCGCGGTGACGACGCGGCCTTCGCGACACGCCCCCCCCCCCCCGAGGTTCTCGCGGCCCCGATCCTAGCCCATTTTCAGGCCCTGAATTGGTCGGGATCGGGGCCGTTTCGCGCCGTCGTGAACCTCGACGGCGTTCACGACGGCGTGGGCACTTCTGCGCGGGAGTGGAGAATCGCGCTCGTGGGCTTCGGTAGGGTGTAAGGACCCATGCAGACTCGATGGGCCGAATGGCCTCCTTCTGCACTGTAAATTCTATGATTCCAGGCTAGCTGAGGGCTGGTTTAGCATCTCCCAAATCCAGAGAGAGTAGCGGGGGGTGATGGGGAGTGGGTAACAGAGGATGGTCCGTGAAGTCTGAGTGCCCCCCTGGACCAGGGTGTCCAGGCACGGACTGGCCATCGCCACGGCCTGCAAGGCAGCCATTTTGCTGCGTCCCCCACTGACCGCCCTGTGTGGCTGGTAGTTGCTCAGAGTGACACGGGCCGTATGGGTAACCCCACTCCCACACACCACCCCAAACCCGTCCCTCCACCACACCGCCACACCATCACCTCCCCCAACAATGGGACACCACCCGCTGGCAAGGCATCACGCGGCTCACAGAAGGGGCAATGGCCGCAGTAATCCTAAAGGAGCGTGCTGGACAGGGTTCACAGAACGTACCGCTGGCATGAATAGCCCCACCACCAGTACCGTTGCCAGCAGGGACAGGTGACGGGCCCAGAGACTTCCATGGTGCCGGCACCGATGAAGCCAGTGGTGCAGTGAGGAGGACAGAGTGGCAGGGGAATGGCTGGGGGTGGGGATGGGGATGGTCAGGGGCTCAGTGCAGGCTGGGGCCGCCATGTAGCCCGGTGGATCTGGTTGGTCACATGCTAACATGTCTGCCTTTCACCCACTGTAGATAATGGAGTTCAGAACCTACCAGGAATTACGGACTTCATCCTGGTCACCGCAGCCCTGGGGGATACACTGAGGCTGTAAGAGCAGGAGCTGCTCGAGGAGGGTTGTGCAGCAGCGGAGCATGCCCCAAAGGAACAGGAGCCAGCCGGTGAGGAAAGAGCCGGCCGCCCAACAGGCTGAGGAAGGGGTGGGAAGGAGGGCCTGCATCAAACCTCATGTGTACCAGAAGCCCCTGTCATTTGAGGATCTGCCGGACTCAACATGTCGTTGAAAAATCCGGCTGAGCAAGGGGACCATACAGCATATCTGCCAAATCATGGTGCACTTGAACCGCGGGGGTATGGGGGAGGACACCCACTCAGGTGCCTGAACCGCTCAGGAGGGGGCCTCCAGTATTGCGCTAGGAGGTTCTCCCACATTGTGGTGGCTTGCTGCATCCTCCACAACATCGTGCAGGAGAGGGACTACATGCTGAGGGAGGCAGATGAATGCCAGGCCTCGTCCGACGAGGAGGATGTGGAGAAGTGCCAGGATGGGAAGGACATTGGGAGGGCAGGCACAGGAGGCCGCACAATGATGTGCCAGTGCAGCCACAGGCGGGATGCTCTAATTGCCTCTAGGGGGCCTGGCCGATACCACAAACATCCCATCACACCCTGCTGCAACTGCCTCTGTCATTCCTCCCTCCGGATGCAGCCCTGAGTTGGCAGCAATAACGGGTCTGGTCCATGTGATGGAGGATAATGACGACCCGCTCTGTGATGAGCTCTGGTGCTCCACTTTGTTTGACAACGTCAGAATCCTGACCTACAGTAGATCTTGCCACTGTCTACCTGGGTGAGCACTGTATGCGACTGGCCATTCCATCACACGGTCCCACTGAACCATTAGGGTGTGGAGGTGGGGTCGGGATGCAATGAGGGGCTGGGGGAGGGGGCAGTCGTACGAGAGGAGGGGAGGAGTGGGGTACCGGGGCGATGAGTGGATTTCCAACCTGGGGGCCCCCGCCTGTGACCACCCCCACCCATCCACCCACCCACCCACCCATCACTCCCCCCCCCCCCCCCCCCCCCCAGCACCCTCTCTGCAGCCAGCCCAGCCAATCCCTCACTCTCTGCTGTCAGAGCATCAAGGCAGGTTGGAATGTTTGTGTTCAGATGTTCATTTGAAAAAGAACATGCGAACATCTCTATAAGAGTGTGTGCCCTAGCCCCTAACTTATCCCATGTGCTGCAGCCATGCCATCTTAACTGGTGTCCGCCGTTCTGACCTTATGGGCCCTGACACTACATCTAGGTGATCCCCAGGCAGTACATCAGAAGTGGCAGCGGCCTGCTGCGATTCCTGCCCTGTGACCTGGGTACCCTTTGGCGGCCATCCTCATGGGCAACCGGGCCTGGATGGGCCCAGCTATCGCTCGGGTGTCCCAAGCGGCATAGTGCCACTCTGTTCTGCCTGCTGCCCATCGGATGCGCCAGGGACATGACGGGGGGAGTCCGAGGCACTGCGCTGTTCCAGCACCTCTCCTAAGGGAGTCACATGCACTGGGTCCAGCACCTCCTCCTCCCTGGGGATGCCCGATGGCTCTTGGGGTACCTTGTCGGATGGGGGTACAGCCGGAGCAAACTCCTTGGGCTCCCCACCACTTGGTACTGCCAGTCCTGGAGGCCCGCTCTCGTATCGACATGGGTCTCGATGCTCGCGGCCGTGGAGCACGGGACTGCATCAGGGCCACAGTGGTTAGCACTGCTGCCTCACAGCTCCAGGGACCCAGATTTAATTCCGGCCCCGGGTAACTGTCTGTGTGGAAGTTGTACCTTCTCCCTGTGTCTGCATGGGTTCCCTCCGGATGCTTTGGTTTCCTCCCAAAGATTGCAAGTTAGGTGGATTGGCCGTGGTAAATTGCCCCTTAGTGTCCAAAAGGATAGTTGGGGTTACTGGGTTATGAGGATAGGGTGGAGGCATGGGCTTAAGTAGGGTGCTCTTTCCAAATGCTGGTACAGACTCAATGGGCCGAATGACCTCCTTCTGCACTCTAAGTGCTATGATTCTATGACTGGGCCATCTCCCTCAGGAACTGTGCCACCTCCCTCCAGGACTGGCAACGCAGACAATGCCCTCAGCCATAACCCATTGTGACTGGGCCAAGCTCTGGAGGTGTTCAGCTGGCCCTGGTACATAGCTGCCTGTGACAGGGTACCCCTGTCCCGAGCCTTGGCCACCACCCCAGGCATTGGGCATCCTGACCCATGGCCGATACCTTCACCCCCAAGGCCTCCACCGCCGTCCATTCAGTGTTGGCCTGGGTGGCACGCATTGTCGTCACCGCCTCCTACCTCTGCAGGCAGTTGGACCCCTCCAACTGCACCTTCAGGTGCTGGATGATTGCTGACAGCCCCTCATGTAGCCCCTGGCTCTGTGTCTGCATCTCCATTATCGATGGCACCGTTCTTTCCAGAAATCCAACACCCGGAATCAGACCGCTCTCCGACCATCTTCCCCCTCCGGGTTTCCTACCTCCACCTAATGTACCGTAGCATATGTGTGTTGTGTGCACCAGATAGTGCCCAGGAGCCTCTTCACTAACATGTCCAACTGAGGTGAGTGTCTGTGGGGTGGTGGAGGGTGTTGGAGACAGCTGTGACAGGAAATCAATGTTGTCCAAAACTGGTGCTCTAGGGTGTCATAGACTGTCATTTTGGGGCTCTCTTCGCTATCTGGCACCTCCCTGTCGCTGGAATCTGCTTGAGGTTGGGGTTGGGGTTGGAGTCAAGAGTGTGGGACACCAGAAGGGCCCACCTCGTCGCATGGTGATCCTGTAAGGCACAAGACATAGCGCATTTTGATTTGATTTTGATTTATTTGATTTATTGTCACATGTACCGAAGTACAGTGAAAAGTATTTTTCTGCGGCCGAGGGAAAGTACACAGTATGTACATAGTAGACAAAAAAAGAATAATCGACAGAGTGGTACATCGACAAACAGTGATTGGTTACAGCGTGGATCAAAGGGCCAAACAAAGTAAATACATGAGCAAGAGCAGCATAGGGCATCGTGAATAATGTTTTTACAGGGAACAGATCAGTCCGAGGGGGAGTCGTTGAGGAGTCTTGCAGCTGTGGGGAAGAAACGGTTCCAATGTCTGGATGTGCAGTTCTTCAGACTTCTGTTCCTTCTGCCTATTGGAAGGGTCTGGAAGAAGGCAATGCCTGGGTGGGAGTGGTCTCTGATAATGCTGTCTGCCTTCCTGAGGCAGCGAGAGGTGTAGACAGAATCAATGTGCAGGTGGCAAGCTTGTGTGATGCGTTGGGCTGAGTTCACCACACTCTGAAGTTTCTTGCGATCTTGGCCGAGCAGTTGCCATACCAAGCAGTTGTATGATTGGAGTGCGGGTTGGGGTGGTGGATGGTAGTGAGGGGGTCATGAGGGAATGGTCACCCTGCAGTCACCCTGCGCTCTTCTCTCTCTCACAGCAGCTGTGGGCCACCTTCTGGATGGGGGACAAACAATGCACCATGTGAGATAGGGGCAGCCGAAGAGGTGGGAAGCTGGTGGCTTCGTGGCCAGGGCACCCGGCCATGGCAGCCTGCATGGGAGCTGGCATGTGGTGCAGGGTGGGGTGCAAGCACACTGCCAGTGGGTGGGGTTCTGTCACCCTCCAGGTGTGGGGAGGGTGGATTGTTATGGGTGTTTGTGATGGGGGGTTGGTGCCAGGGGCATAGTGCTGTCTACTCACCCTGGCTGCCCTGAGTGGTTCATGCAGATTTTTCCATTGTGGTCCGGTATTTGCGATGGGACCCATGGCGCTCATGCCCTCTGCCACCTGCGCCTGGCTCGGTGCACATCGGTGGGTGGCAGCCTCCTTACCACCCCTGGGGACAGGGTGGCCTGCCTCTCCTCCATGGTGTCCAGCAGGGTCTCCAGTTCGGCATCTGCAAACCGGCGTGCCGTTTTCCGTGCTGCCATCTTGGTGGCTGGGGTGAGTGTGTGTGTGGAGTGGAGTGCTTGTCAGCCTCTTGAGTGGCAATCCCGACCGCGGCGAATCGGACACGCTTTTCATTAAAATCAATCATGCCCCACGTGGCGCCGGTGCTAGCCCATTAACGGATCCTGAATTGCTCCGCGACCGGCGCCAATTTAGTTGTCGTAGAATTCCACCGATTCAGTCCTGGCGTCGACATTTCTGAAACAGAGAATCCCACCAAAGTGTTTTAGTGTCAGATTTACATTTTCTGATCAAATTTCTGTCTTTTCGTTCTCTGTTGGCAATAGAAATTTGTCCTTGGGCGGGATTCTCCCCTACCCGGCGGGGTGGGGGTTTCCGGCATGGTGGAGTGGCAGGAACCACTCCGGCGTCGGGCCGCACCAAAGGTGCGGAAGTCGCCGCACTTTTAGGGGTCAAGCCCTCACCTTGAGGGGCTAGGCCTGTGCCGGAGTGGTTTCCGCTCCTCCGGCTGGCGGGAAAAGCCTTTGGCGCCACGCCAACCGGGGCCGAAAGGTCTTCGCCGGGCAACGCGGGTCGGCGCATGCGCGGGAGCGTCAGCGGCTGCTGATGTCATCTCCGCGCAAGCACAGGGGAGGGGGTCTCTTCCGCCTCTGCCATAGTGAAGACCATGGCGAAGGCGGAAGAAAAAGAGTGCCCCCACGGCACAGGCCTGCCCGCGGATCGGTGGGCCCCAATCGCGGGTCAGGCCACCGTGGGGGCACCCCCCCCCGGGGCCAGATCGCCCCGCACGCCCCCCCCCAGGACCCCAGAGCCTGCCCGCGCCGCCTTGTCCCGCTGTTCAAATGGTGGTTTAATCCACGCTGGCGGGACAGGCATTCCAGCAGCGGGACTTCGGCCCATCACGGGCCAGAGAATCGGTGGGGATGGGCCCGCCGACCACCGCGGTGCGATTCCCACACCCGCCGAATCTCTGGTGGCGGAGACTTCGGGACACGGCGGGGGCGGGATTCACGCCAGCACCCGGCGATTCTCCGACCCGTCGGGGGGTCGGAGAATCCCGCCCCTTGTCCTTAATTGTGGATTTATTGTTGGCCAGGACTGTCTCCGGTAAAGTCTTAACTTTCAGTTCTATAATTGTGCTACTTATGACTTTCATTATCCTCTCACAGCTTGGAAAGCTCTATGGCTTTTCCATTCAATGGTCCCTCATTTTCATTTTGTTGCTGCTTCTGCTCTTCAGTCTGTTTCTTTTGGTTTTGGCTTCTTCCTGGACCATGGAACACCAATGAGTCTTCTCTGCCAACTGGTTTTTCTGTTTGTTCAGAGCGATGATGAATTCATTTGGCTTCTCATCGCAAATTTCAAGTGCACTAAACTTTGGGCAGGATTCTCCGATTCTGCAGGATCCGTCTGGTCTTATGACCAAAATGTCGGCGCCCCTCCTGCACCGATCCTCCGCCTGGTGGGGGGTTAGCAGCCGCACCAAGTAAAGCCTGTGGATACGGCCGCAGAATGGCTGGGTCCGTGGCCGCGTATGCGCATGGTGGCGGCCGCTCGCGGACCCAGCCTGCCAAAAACTGCCTCCCTGTAACCCCTCTGGCCACCCCCGGACCACCCCCCTCCAATCCCCTCAACCCCCACCGAATCCCCCTTGCCAGCGCAACAGCTGCCCCACCCCGGACTGTGGCGGTGCTGGACACAGTCCGCAGACGCCACGCGAGGTCCCGAAAGTCGTGAGGGCACGTGCCCCATGCCATTGGGGACTCCATCGGAGGTGGAGCATCGGGGGGAGGGCCTCAGGTTACGTTCTGAGGCCGTCCCGGCGGCGTGCGGCGTACCGTTTTTGGGGGTGCGGAGCATCGGATAAATGGCGCCACCCCCAATTCCAGCATAAAAATGGATTCTCCAGATGATCGCCGAACGGGATTTTGGCAGCGACGATCGGAGAATCCAGTTCTTTGTCCTCCTGGGTTCTTGTAACATGTGATTTTTTTTTCAATTAAAGGGCAATTTAGCGTGGCCAATTCTCCTACCCTGCAAATCTTTGGGTTGTGGGGGTGAGACCCACGTGGATATGGGGAGAATATGCAACCTCCACACGGACAGTAACCATTGGCCGTGATCAAACCCAGGTCCTCGACGTCGTGAGGCAGCAGCGCTAACCACTGCACCACCGTGCCGCCCTATCAACTGTTCTTTTAACTGTTTATTTTCTTGTTGACCTTTTGCCAACTCACTCTGGGTTTCAGTACATCATTTTGTTACAACTGATTGTTCCAACACAGCTTTTTCTGAAGTAATACCCAATGTCCATTTTAGCACCTCATGTTTCCATGGCTACATCTTGATTCTTCAAGGAGTCTTTCAGAGTCACAATTTCTTTGTGTGCCTTTTCTGCTGCTGTTTTGCTTGGCCGCTCATCCGGGTGAAATTTCCAAGTCCTGCTTTAATTTGTTAACTGTGGAAGGGTGGGTCATTATTTTGGCCTGGTACCTTTATGTCATCTCTGAAATTTGTTTGCTCAGATCGCTAACAGGTGGTTCATTGAAGGCTTCAGTTTATCGTTTCCAAAGGTATATACTCAGCTTGAATCTTGTGCTTCAAATTTTTCCAGTTCAGCTCTGATGTGAACACTTTCCAGTAGAACAGCTTCATTTACTTTTTGCACGTTTTGCTTCTTTTGAGTTACCTCAGATAGGTTTACTTCATTCACATCCACCATCCCACTCCACACTGATATCTGCTGTTACAGTTTGGGTACTTGGAGATAGCATTTTCAAAGAACTCTCTATTTAAGCATTTTGGTTGCGTCTTTCTTCTGCACTAAACTCTTCGGCTCATGCATTTCTTTGCACTAATGTGGTCAACAACAATCTCGTAGTTTACCTGAATATTGACGCCCTCGCCGTGGGATCTTTTGTTATTGGGAGGTGCCCTCTCTCTGGGGTCTCTTGTTGCCCTCGCTCTGGGTTCTCTTTTAATTTTCTGTCCATGGTCTTTCTTTCTTGTAGTTACAGCTTAAAGCGTCATTGCGCCTTTAAGGCTATCAGTGCAGTAACTGTATTTCTTTCCACATAGGCTGTCTGCAGCTGCCGCTGTCTTATCTCCAGTTTTTTCGTGCTTTTTCTCGATCCCCATAATTGTGGGCCTCCTTTTAACTTGAAAAAAGTACTGCAGCAATTTCTTCCCTGGCTTCTGGAAACAATTTCAAGGCAAATCTTTCTTTTTTTGCACACTTCAGATTATTTTTTGTTTCGCTATGAACACCGCTGCACCATTCTGATCTTAGTGGGCTGCACTATGCCAGATTTTATTTCATTTATTTTCCTTCTTTTTTGCAATTCGCTCACCATCTCATGAACTGACCAGGTTTGCTGACTGTGCATCACTCAGGGTCCAGCAATTGTTTTGTATTTTTGCTCACCCGTCTCTGAAATATGACCAGGGATTTTTTACACTGCGTCATTCAGGATTCTTCCAATGGGCTTCCACTCATTCTGGTTGATTTCTCGATGGCCTGCAGCAGTCGTGCCATAAAACATGGCGCCTGCCGTGCGTGGACCCGACCTGCCAGATAGTGCCCCCCTGGCCACCCCCTCGCCAACCCCTGGGAGTCCCCCATCACACTCCCCCCTCCGGCCAGCAGCACGGCTCCCGCCCGATTGTATGGCACTGGACACAGTCCACTGCCGCCACGCCGGGTTCCTGACTGCTGAGACCACACATCAACCGCGCATTCGGGAACTCGGCCCATCGTGGTGGAGCATCGGGGGAGGGCCTTCAGGTGACGCTCTGAAGCCATCCCAATGACGTGCGCCACGCGATGTGATGATGCCATTTCGGGGGGATGGGGCGGGGAACCCAGAACTTGTGTCAAACAGGCGCCACCCCCGATTTCGGCGTCAAAAGGAATTCTCCACCCGATCGACGATCACGTACAATCCCATCTGACATCTTTTAGGAGTGACCACCACTGAACGCCATGATGGGTTCTGGGTTTGTTGTGGTGTCTCAACAATGAGACTTTGAGAAATGTTTGAACATGGAGTGTTTATTGTTAATATTTAATTATTCACCGATCCCAGACATTGCCATGCCTGGCGCTTTCTCCAGCTTTCAAAGTGTTCTCTATGGGTCTATTATTATGTGACTATGCATCATGCAGTGAACAGAGCAATCCTCCAGTCTCACGTCATCCCTTGTTCTGAAAAGCAGCTTTACATTAAGGTGCCATGCAGGCACATAATACAACTGGCTGGATTTCCAATCCCCCAGCCCTGAGTTTCTCGGCGACGTGACGTTCGCTGGTGGTGTGATTCTCCACTCCCGCTGCTTGTCAATGGGATATCTGTTTGGGATTTTACTGGGCCTGGGCGGGAAACCCGTGGGCGGGGGTCCGCTGCCAGTGGGATCAGAGATTCCCACTCCGGCGCCAACATGCATCACTGACAACTCTTGTTCACAATCAGCGTTAAATCCATTGTGTGCTCATCAGCTCCTTGTAGCTAATTATTTGAGAGCATTTGGTGAAAAGACACTCTGTTTCTTTGTAGGTTAAGAGTAGGGATCTCTCTAATATCTCATTGGTAAGTACATTCCGAAGTGTAGTTCGCAGCGTGGAATCCAACAGAAGATCACCCTTACGTGCATCAATATCTTGTCAACTTATTACTTACACATTTCGGTTGGTGGTCACTTGGCTGAGACAACCCAGGATGTAGAGGGACACCTCTGCAAACTTTCACTGTCCTGAACAGGTGAGGGAAATAGCAGCTTCCAGCCACCATTCCTGTGCTGAATGTTTGGGCACTCAAACCAGAGCTGCAACTGAAAGGGAAAGAGAAAAGGTTGCTATGTGAGCTACTTAAAGTGTTCCACAGTGCTCCTGAGACTGACAGATCCGGGATTTCTTCTGTGATTACTTTATCCTGAGTCCTGGTCTAAATGTTCACTTGAAGAGATATCGTATGAATTAATTCACAGAAGGGCATTGCAGATCAATTTGTACACTTTGCGAACAGTCTGCAGCTCGTAAGAAAATCTGTGATGCAGTAGAGTGGAGAATACTCAAACCCAAAATTTATTGTTGGTGCTATAAACAGACAGCCTCTTAAGACCAGCCACATAAATCTTGTCGCTACCACAGCCCGCGAATAACTCACTTCCCGACTCCCTGGTGTCTCTTGAGCAGCGGTAAGTTACACGTCAGGAGTGTGAATTCTCTCCATTTCCCTGGATCAGTGCAGCTCCAAGAACACTGAAAAAAACTCAACGCCACGCAGGACAAAACAGCCCATTTGATTAGTCCCCCATCTGCTGGCTTAATTGTCCTGTACTTCCACCGTCATTTATGGCCGTCGCTGTTTGTACTGTCTACAGTATTCAATGCAGCAACTTTCCTAAGCTCCTTTGATAGCACCCCCTGAATGTGCAATGTCTATCACATAGGAGGACTAGGTCGGTGCATGTGCTTGTATCATCTCCGAGTTCCCCTCCAAGTCACAAACCACCCTGAATTTGGTATACATTTTGGTATATGGGCAGCACAGTAGCATAGTGGTTAGCACAGTTTCTTCACAGCTCCAGGGTCCCAGGTTTGATTCCCAGCTTGGGTCACTGTCTGTGTGGAGTCCGTACGTTCTCCCCGTGTGTGTGGGTTTCCTCTGGATGCTCTAGTTTTCTCCCACAGTTCAAAGATGTGCAGGTTAGGTGGACTGGCCATTCTAAATTGCCCTTAGTGTCCAAAAAAAAGGTTAGGTGAGGCTACTGGGTTATGGGGATAAAGGGGATAGGGTGGAGGCATGGAGCTTAAGTAGGGTGCTCTTTTCAAGGGCCGGTGCAGACTCGATGGGCTGAATGGCCTCCTTCTGCACTGTAAATTCTATGATTCTATGATCAACTGTCCTTCAGTGTCACTGGGTTAAAGTCTTTCCTAACAGCCCACGAGCTGTACCAATTCAAGAAGTAGGCCTGAAACCATTCTCCCAAGGGCAATTAGGGATGGACAACAAATGCAATCCTTGTCAGTGATGGTTACATCAGAAGAATGAATTCAAGAAATAATTAAGTAATGTTGAATCAGTGGAATGAATGGGAACAGAGACAGACACAGTCTCTGTTTTGCTTTAATTTTCATAGACACCAGTTATGGATAAGTACTGAAATAGGAGCAGGATTAGGCCATTCGGCCCCTTAAGCCTGCTTCACCATTCAACTAGATCATGGCTGATTTTCTACCATTTTCCCGCTCCATCCCCCTAACCCTTGATAGCTGGAATAGCTAGAAATCTATCGATCTCTGTCTTGAACATGCTCAGTGACTGAGCCTCTGCAGCCCTCCGGGACAGAGATTTTCAAAGATTCCTCTTCTCAGTTCCAAATGGCCCTTATTTTGAGACTGTGTCCCCTGGTTCTAGACCCCTCACTCAGGGGAAGTGTCTTTCCTGATCTACCTCGACAAGCCCTGGAAAATTGTGTATGCTTCAATAAGATCACCTCTTATTCTTCTAAAATGAAGAGAAAAAAGGACCAGTGCTCTCAACCTCTCCTCATAGGACAACCCGAATATCCCAGGAGTCAGTCTCGTGAACCTTCACTGTACTCTCTCTAAGGCAAGTCAAGAGACCAAAACTGTAGTCTTACCATGCTCGATACATTTTCAGCAAGACTTTGTCACTCCTGTATTCAAAGTCTCTTGTCATAAAGACCAACATACCACTTCCCATCCTGATTGCTTGCTGCACCTACATCTTAGCTTTCATTTACTTATGAACAAGTACAGTCTCCCTTTGGATATCAACGTTGCCCAAAATCTCAACATTTAAGACACACTCGTCATTTCTGTGGTTCCTACCAAAGTGGATAATTTCATACTTTGCCACATTCTATTCCGTCTTTAGGGTCCCGTAGTCTGTGGGAGGTGTCCGTTTAGTTAGACAGTTTCTAGGGGTGGGGGGTGTCTAGGTGAGGGGGGTTCTCCCTATTTAGGGGGCACCTGAGAGGACTCACCCTTTTTAGGAAGTCTTTGTGAGTGGGGAAGAGGGTCGGGTCACTCCCGTAGGTGGTGGAAGGATGGGGGAACCCAGAAAGTCTGGGGTGGTGGTGGTTGGGGGGGGGGGGGGGGGCGGTTGAGGTGGAAGATTGATTTGTGGTGGGGGAAGGTGGCCAGCCACTGGATTTCGCTTTTGGGCCACCTGCTCAAAATGGCGGCCCGATAGCAGGAGTCCCTCATGAATCCCTCATATTCCTCTCCATGCATTAATTTGCAGGGCGGGGATATTGAATTTCTTCCTGACAGAAGCGCACTTCAGGAGAACTTCTCCTCTGGTGGGAGAACATACGACCAAATTCTCCATTTGAGAGATTACGTACTGACACCGGGACTGAATCGGTGGTGTTCTTCAACTACAGAAACGGCGCCGGTTCTGGAGAAATTCAGGGTCCGCTAATGGTCTAACATTGACGCCACGTAAACAAGAGTGCAGCACAATCTATCACTCACGAGACGAGATGAGAAGGAGTCAATCGATGGCTTTATTACGCAGACTTGTTTCCCAGCGGCACAGTTACAAAATGCGGCTGCTGGGAGAACCCGGGCTCTTACACTCCGCCTTACAGGGTGGAGCCAGTAGGCGGCTGATCCAATCGGGAGCTGGCGCCTATCCACCAATAGCCTCTTGGCATCACAGGGTACTGTAATGCCCCTAATGCATACCATCACATTCACCCCCTGTTAAAATAGAACCCGGCGGGGCTAGTGGGCCGTATGGTGGTAGGTGCTTACAGAGTCGGAACCTGGGATGCCACTAAAACAGCGGCTATGCTCCGATATCAAACTACTAGCACTATTTACAATGCCGCTTTCACTGGGCAACTGAATTATTTACAGAGGCATTTCTTGCTTTGTTATAAAGATTCGATGAGTCGAATGGGTGCCCTGGTCGTCTTCGCCGATCGTCTCAGCCCCGGTGGTGATGCAGGCGCTGGCTCGGGCACCGTCGTCTCTGGGAGCGTAGCGATGTCTCTTCCTGCTTCACTACCCCTAGGCAGGGACGGGGGGAAGGACCGATCCACCCAGGAAGGGGGCGGCTGTGGGCTGCACCGGTGGGAGGGAGGGGGTGATTGATGTTGGGGGTGTGTGTGTAGTTCCGGCGGGCGCCAGGTCCCGCAGAGAGACCGTGTCCTGTAGGCCGTCGGGGTGCGCCACGTAGGCATACTGAGGGTTCGCGTGGAGGAGATGAACCCTCTCGACCAACGGGTCCGATTTGTG
Source organism: Scyliorhinus torazame (assembly GCF_047496885.1). NCBI lineage: Eukaryota > Metazoa > Chordata > Chondrichthyes > Carcharhiniformes > Scyliorhinidae > Scyliorhinus > Scyliorhinus torazame. The sequence goes on from NC_092717.1 coordinate 213,115,642, forward strand.
CACCCGCACATGTTTTCGGAGCAGGATGGGTCCCGGGGCTGCCAGCCAGGTCGGGAGTGACGTTCCGGAGGGGGACTTCCTAGGGAAGACAAGGAGACGGTCGTGAGGTGTTTGATTTGTTGTGGTACACAGCAGGGACCGGATGGAGCAGAGGGCGTCCGGGAGGACTTCCTGCCAGCGGGGGACTGGGAGATTTCTGGACCGTAGGGCCAGTAGGACGGTCTTCCAGACTGTTCCGTTCTTCCTCTCTACCTGTCCGTTACCCCGGGGGTTGTAACTGGTCGTCCTGCTCGAGGCAATGCCTTTGCTGAGCAGGAATTGACGCAGTTCGTCGCTCATGAAGGAGGACCCCCTATCGCTATGTATGTAGGCGTGGAAACCGAACAGTGTAAAGATGGTGCAGAGGGCTTTAATGACCGTGGCCGCAGTCATGTCGGGGCAGGGGATGGCGAATGGGAAACGGGAGTACTCGTCAACCACGTTCAGGAAGTACGTGTTGCGGTCGGTGGAGGGGAGGGGGCCTTTAAAGTCCAGACTGAGGCGTTCAAAGGGACGGGAAGCCTTTATCAGGTGCGCTTTATCTGGCCTGTAGAAGTGCGGCTTGCACTCTGCACAGATTTGGGAGTTCCTGGTGGCTGTCCTGACCTCCTCGATGGAGTAGGGCAAGTTGCGGGTCTTCACAAAGTGATAGAACCGAGTGACCCCCGTGTGGCAGAGGTCCTCGTGGAGGGTTCGGAGACGGTCCACTTGTGCGTTGGCACATGTGCCGCGGGATAGGGCATCGGACGGCTCATTCAGCTTTCCGGGACGATACAAGATCTCATAGTTATAGGTGGAGAGTTCGATCCTCCACCGCAAGATCTTGTCGTTCTTGATCTTGCCCCGCTGTGCATTAGCGAACATGAAGGCAACCGACCGCTGGTCAGTGAGGAGAGTGAATCTCCTGCCGGCCAGGTAATGCCTCCAATGTCGCATAGCTTCTACTATGGCTTGGGCTTCCTTTTCCATTGAGGAGTGGTGGATTTCTGAGGCATGGAGGGTGCGTGAGAAAAAGGCCACGGGTCTGCCCGCTTGGCTGAGGGTGGCCGCCAGAGCTACGTCGGACGTGTCGCTTTTGACTTGGAAGGGGAGGCACTCGTCGATGGCATGCATCGTGGCCTTTGCGATATCCGCTTTGATGCGTCTGAAGGCCTGGGGGGCCTCTGTCGACCGGGGAAAGACAGTGGACTGAATTAGCGGACGGGCCTTGTCCGCGTAGTTGGGGACCGACTGCGCGTAATAAGAGAAAAAGCCCAGCCAGCGTTTCAGGGCCTTGGAGCAGTGAAGGAGAGGGAACTCCATAAGGGGGCGCATGCGTTCCGGGTCTAGGCCTATCACTCCGTTTCGCACTACATAGCCGAGGATGGCTAAACGGTCGGTGCTAAACACTCATTTCTCCCTGTTGTATGTGAGATTAAGGGCGTTTGCGGTCTGGAGGAATTTGCAGAGTGTGGTAGTACCAGGTATTGCGGTACCTAAGAGGCTGATGACCATTGGTTAGACCCAGGAGTCTACCATTGGCAGTTGTTACGTAGCTCCGCCCTGACAGGCGGAGTATAAGCAATGGTGCCGACCCAGCAGCCTTCACCTTCTGTACAGAAGCTGCTGGGGAACAAGTTCTAGTAGATTAAAGCCTTCAGTTATGAAATCACTTCGTCTTGAGTGTAATTGATCGCGCATCGCGGAGGTTGGCGTCATGGTCCTGCTGGTCGTAGCCACAGATGTTGACGTTATCGAGATACGGAAACGTGGCCCGCAAACCGCACCGGTCAACCATTCGGTCCATCTCCCGTTGGAAGACCGAGACCCCATTAGTGACGCCAAATGGAACCCTTAAAAAGTGATAGAGCCGCCCATCTGCTTCAAAAGCAGTGTATTTGTGGTCGCTCGGGCGGATGGGGAGCTGGTGATAGGCGGACTTAAGGTCCACCATGGAAACGACCTTGTACTGTGCAATCCGATTGACCATGTCGGATATGTGGGGGAGAGGGTACGCATCCAGCTGCGTGTACCTATTGATGGTTTGACTATAGTCTATGACCATCCTCTGCTTCTCCCCGGTCTTTACAACTACCACCTGAGCTCTCCAGAATGCGGCTGCTGGGAGAACCCGGGGTCTTATACTCCGCCTTACTGGGTGGAGCCATTGGCGTCTGATCCAATTGGGACCCGGTGCCTATCCACCAATAGCCTCTCGGCATCACAGGGTACCATAATACACCTAATGCATACCACCACAAAGAGCAATTCCAATGAAAAATGGTGTCCAATTCCCCGGGGTACGGATTGCCACTCGAGAGGCTGACAAGCCGCAGCCACGTATCAGTACTCCACTTCCCAACGCACACTCATTCCAGCCAACAAATGGGAACACGAAGAGCGGCTCCCCGGCTTGTAGATGCTGTGGAGGAGAGGCAGGGCACCTTGTTCCTGGTGTGGGAAGGCAGCTGCCACTTGCTGCCGTACACTGGGCCTGGGCGCAAGTGGCAGAGGTCGTGCGCGCTGGGGGCCCCATCGCCAGAACTGGACAGCAGTGCAGAAAAAAGCTGCACAACGTCCACAGGGTGAGTAGACAGCACAGTGCCCCTGGCACCAATCCAATCCCACACAGCCAAACCCCACCCCCGGAGGGTGACCGAACCCCACCAGCTGGCAGTCTGGTCGCACACCACTCTGCACCACAAGCCTGTGGGTGCAACTGCCTAACATTGTGCATTTTCTGCCTCCAGCCCCCGCTCCCACACCCACACATACCCCGCCAGGAGAAGACGGCGCACAACAACAGGGAGTGAGAGGAGACTGAAGGGCTGTGACAAAGGGTCATCTGGACTCAAAACATTAGCTCTTTTCTCCCCCGACAGATGCTGCCAGGCCCGCTGAGATTTTCCACCATTTTCTCTTTTGGTTGAAGACTGGAAGGGGCCCGCTGGACCTGTGGCCCCTCACTGTCGCGGAACGGCGGGCACTGGACCTCGTCAGTGGGTTGGGTCTCGGGAGACGGCAGTAGCCGAGGCGGAGGCCAGCATCATGGAACCAAGTGAGTTGCAGTGCCCCTATGGCATGCGTGGCACAACCCCCACACCACCCACACACCACCACCCACTCCAGTATGCCACCACCTCCACCCCATCCCACCACACCAACCCCAACACCCTACACATCGTTCACTGCAGGCCCTGCCCCTGCATGTCCCCCTCCTCCCCTCCCTCCTCTCATCCCTCCTCCATATCCTAAAACCCACCCTGGCCATTCCCCCTGGCACTCTGCCCTCTGCACCACACCAGAGCCCCGTCGGTGCCCGGTATCGTGCCCACAGCTATGACCCGTTGTGACTGGACTAAGCTCTGGAGTGCCCCTGCAATGTCCAGGTGGCCTTGGTACATGGCTGCTTGTGACAGGGCAGCCCTTTCCTGTGCCTCAGCCACCAGCCACACAGAATGTCCCAAGCCTTGTACATCTTGATCCATGGCCGATACCTTTGGCCCCAAGGCCTCATAGGCATCGTGCCCGGCCTCTGGCCCCAGCATACGTCCCTGTTGGCATAGGTATTGGTGCCTGCCGCTACCCATGCTAGAGGTACAATTTGCAGCCCCCGTTTGGTGCCCTTCTGCAGGGGCTACTGTAAGACCATAAGACCATAAGACATAGGAGTGGAAGTAAGGCCATTCGGCCCATCGAGTCCACTCCACCATTCAATCATGGCTGATTTCAACTCCATTTACCCGCTCTCTCTCCATAGCCCTTAATTCCTTGAGAAATCAAGAATTTATCAACTTCTGTCTTAAAGACACTCAACGTCCCGGCCTCCACCGCCCTCTGTGGCAATGAATTCCACATACCCACCACTCTCTGGCTGAAGAAATTTCTCCTCATCTCTGTTCTAAAGTGACTCCCTTTTATTCTAAGGCTGTGCCCCCGGGTCCTAGTCTCCCCTGCTAATGGAAACAACTTCCCTACATCCACCCTATCTAAGCCATTCATTATCTTGTAAGTTTCTATTCGATCTCCCCTCAACCTCCTAAACTCCAATGAATATAATCCCAGGATCCTCAGACGTTCATCGTATGTTAGGCCTACCATTCCTGGGATCATCCTTGTGAATCTCCGCTGGACCCGCTCCAGTGCCAGTATGTCCTTCCTGAGGTGTGGGGCCCAAAATTGCTCACAGTATTCTAAATGGGGCCTAACTAATGCTTTATAAAGCTTCAGAAGTACATCCCTGCTTTTATATTCCAAGCCTCTTGAGATGAATGACAACATTGCATTTGCTTTCTTAATTACAGACTCAACCTGCAAGTTTACCTTTAGAGAATCCTGGACTAGGACTCCCAAGTCCCTTTGCACTTCAGCATTATGAATTTTGTCACCGTTTAGAAAATAGTCCACGCCTCTATTCTTTTTTCCAAAGTGCAAGACCTCGCACTTGCCCACGTTGAATTTCATCAGCCATTTCTTGGACCAGTCTCCTAAACTGTCTAAATCTTTCTGAAGCCTCCCCACCTCCTCCATACTACCTGCCCCTCCACCTACCTTCGTATCATCGGCAAACTTAGCCAGAATGCCCTCAGTCTCGTTATCTAGATCGTTAATATATAAAAAGAACAGCTGTGGTCCCAACACTGAACCCTGCGGGACACCACTCGTCACTGGTTGCCATTCCGAAAAAGAACCTTTTATCCCAACTCTCTGCCTTCTGCCTGACAGCCAATCGTCAATCCATGTTAGTACCTTGCCTCGAATACCATGGGCCCTTACTTTACTCAGCAGTCTCCCGTGAGGCACCTTATCAAAGGCCTTTTGGAAGTCAAGATAGATAACATCCATTGGCTCTCCTTGGTCTAACCTATTTGTTATCTCTTCAAAGATCTCTAACAGGTTTGTCAGGCATGACCTCCCCTTACTAAATCCATGCTGACTTGTCCTAATCCGACCCTGCACTTCCAAGAATTTAGAAATCTCATCCTTAACAATGGATTCTAGAATCTTGCCAACAACCGAGGTCAGGCTAATTGGCCTACAATTTTCCACCTTTTTCTTTGTTCCCTTCTTGAACAGTGGGGTTACAACAACGATTTTCCAATCCTCTGGTACTTTCCCTGACTCCAGTGACTGTTGAAACATCATCACCAACGCCTCCACTATTTCTTCAGCTATCTCCTTTAGAACTCTAGGATGTAGCCCATCTGGGCCCGGAGATTTGTCAATTTTTAGACCTCTTAGTTTCTCTAGCTCTTTCTCCTTTGTGATGGCTACCATATTCAACTCTGTCCCCTGACTCTCCGGAATTGTTGGGATATTACTCATGTCTTCTACTGTGAAGACTGACGCAAAGTACTTATTCAGTTCCTCGGCTATTTCCATGTCTCCCATCACAAAATTACCAGCGTCATTTTGGAGCAGCCCAATGTCAACTTTTGCCTCCCGTTTGTTTTTAATGTATTTAAAGAAACTTTTACTATCATTCCTAATGTTACTGGCTAGCCTACCTTCAAATTTGATCCTCTCTTTCCTTATCTCTCTCTTTGTTATCCTCTGTTTGTTTTTGTAGCCTTCCCAATCTTCTGACTTCCCACTACTTTCAGAAGGGCCCAGAGGGGCAATTTCTTCACTCAGAGGGTAGTGAGTGTCTGGAACGGGCTGCCAGAGGTAGTAGTAGAGGCGGGTACAATTGTGTCTTTTAAAAAGCATTTAGATAGTTACATGGGTAAGATGGGTATAGAGGGTTATGGGCCAAGTGCGGGCAACTGGGACTAGCTTAATGGTAAAAACTGGGCGGCATGGACTGGTTGGGCCGAAGGGCCTGTTTCCATGCTGTAAACTTCTATGATTCTATGATTCTATGATTCTACTCTTTGCCACATTATAGGCTTTCTCTTTTGCTTTGATGCATTCCCTAACTTCCTTTGTCAGCCATGGCTGCCTAATCCCCCCTCTGATAACCTTTCTTTTCTTTGGGATGAACCTCTGTACTGTGTCCTCAATTACACCCAGAAACTCCTGCCATTGCTGTTCTACTGTCTTTCCCACTAGGCTCTGCTCCCAGTCGATTTTCGTCAGTTCCTCCCTCATGCCCCTTTATTTAACTGTAACACCTTTACATCTGATTCTACCTTCTTTCTTTCAAATTGGAGATTGAATTCTACCATATTATGATCACTGCCTCCTAAGTGCTCCCTTACTTTAAGATCTTTAATCAAGTCTGGCTCATTACATAACACTAAGTCCAGAATGGCCTGTTCCCTCGTGGGCTCCATCACAAGCTGTTCCAAAAAGCCCTCCTGTAAACATTCAATGAATTCCCTTTCCTTGGGTCCACTGGCAGTATTATTTACCCAGTCCACCTGCATATTAAAGTCCCCCATGATCACTGTGACCTTGCACACATGCACTTTCTATTTCGTGGTGCATCTTGCGCCCCTGGTCCTGACCACTGTTAGGAGGCCTGTACATAACTCCCATTATGTTTTTTTTGCCTTTGTGGTTCCTCAACTCTCCCCACACAGACTCCACATCATCCGACCCCATGTCGTTTAGATTTAATTTCATTCCTAATTAACAAGCATTAAGTAAGCATTGCCCTAGGGTGGACCAAGTGTTGCCCCGCCAGTGGTTGTGAGTAGGGGAGGTGTTTGGTGGGCTGGAAGGAAGGTGGGTGTACCAATACAGTCGGTGTCGCCCCACGCAACCACGGGCCACGGTGGGCAGTAAGTGCGGTGCACAGCAGGATGGCTGCCTTGAATGGCAGTTCATGCCTGGATACCCCAGTCAAAGTGTTCACCCCGACACATGATTGGCAGCCCACGGTCGTGTTTCTGGGAACATATCCTACCCACTTTCTCTCCCTCAGCACCCACTGCGCCTGTTTCCCAATTTTTAAAACCACAAGTAAACCTCATCGTCGGTAATTCCCCCTCACGAGGTGGAGCATCGCGGGGTCCCGGAGGATGCTGGGATGGGCCCGTTAATGATATGCCAATGGCATGTAAAATGTGCGCAGAATGCATTCACGCCGCTGTCGAGGCAGTCTGCCTGGCGCCGGCCTCGATTTTCGACTGATGCGTGATTCCCCGCCCGATCGCGTTTCCCGATTCCGGCGTCCACCGACGGAGAATCCCACCCAAAGTCTCCCAAATGGAGAATCCTGCTCATAGATTGTGAGATGCTGGGGCCCCAAGCATTAACTCATATTTTACATCACTGGTTACAGCCTGTTTATCTGAGAATAGTATATTTATTCCTACTGTCTGTTTGCTGTCTGTTAATCAATTCTCAATCCATGTACCATTCAAATTTATGTAATATCTCAGATGTATTCTCACCCTCACTTGTCTCTTTATTACCATTACTGATACTATGGGTGGAATTTCATTAGACTGCCGCATTTATCCTGCCCCTGCCCCACCTCCATTACAAGAATTGGATGGCAACCAATTAACAGACCGAAATAAAAAGCCGACCCCTCAGTGGTAATGCACTGCCAGTGGCCTAGGCAAGCTGAGAATATGAATTCTGCCCCTCAGTGTGAGGAAGTCCCACCTTCAAAGTCCGCAAATACAATTTGCCAGCAACTATCGCAGTCGAAACAGTGCCAAAACGGAGTAGTGGATGCTGCTGGGGTTGCAAACCAGACCGATGCACAACTTTAGTGGATCCTGGAGCTGGGCAAGTCAGGACACTTTGGGGCAGGGAGGGATCAGGCAGCCTCGGAGGAAGGCGAATGGGGTTGCCGAGGGTTGGGTTGGTGGGGAGGCCAGGTTGGGAGGCACAAAGGTGGGGCTTAAATCTTGGGAGGGGAGGATTGACTCCGATGTGCAAAGTGAACCACCCGCACCCCCAGAATGCCTGACCTTTTTTTTCAAATCCCACCTGCCTGCCCAAGCCAACCATTTTCAGGATATGAATAGTGTGAAATATGGTCAATTGACTTGGTAACAAGCTCAGATGCCCTTCAATGATATATTTAAAAATCACAGGGGGGCTGCAGATTTCAGCACCCACCTACCCACTGTATTATGGGGACTGGGTCGGGATAGTCGGTAAGGCAGTGAGCCTGCCACCCCCCATGTTTATATGTTCACACCTGCTCCATCCCCAAAGGCACATGGCCTCCTTCTGAACTGTAAATTCTATGAATCCTGTCAGTGGGCAATAAAATTGAGCAAATTCATAACTTTAAATGTGACTTTTAGTTTTGGGCGGCATGGTAGCTCAGTGGTTAGCACTGTTGCTTCACAGCGCCAGGGTCCCAGACTCGATTCCCAGCTTGGGTCACTGTCTGTGTGGAGTCTGCACGTTCTTCGCATGTCTGCGTGGGTTTCCCCCGGGTGCTCCGGTTTCCATCCACAAGTCCTGAAAGACGTGCTTGTTAGGTGAGTTGGACATTCTGAATTCTCCCTCAGTGTGCCCAAACAGGCAGCGGAATGTGGCGACTCAGGAGTTTTCACAGTAACTTCATCGTAGTGTTAATGTAAGCCACTTGTGGCTCTAATAAAGAGTATTATTATTATTTTGAATGTCACATTTCTAGAAATTCAATTAAAATAAAAGAAACCCTTACAAATGTTCAACACAATTTTCCCCCAGTAAAATTACTTGATGCGTCGAAGGAAGGTAATACATTTAAGTTAAAATCTTGATAAAGCTCCTTGCTGTTCAATGTTCGTGCAAAGGGAATTAGAAGCTTTAAACTGTAATTAATTATTTAAATGTACACTTCATTCTTAATTATGCAGAGCAGTGATATGTTAACGAACAGGCAGCAGTTTTGTATGCACCTTTTATGTTTCCTTGCAGATGCTAATGACAGTCTTGGGAAATTAGGCCTGTTAAGAATTAAGTGTTCTGACGTTCACTGTTTGAATAGTTTACCAGAACTGAGCATCTCCTTGGATGAAATTAAACTATGCGATGGTGTGCAATGCATCTTCCGCAGTCTATGATGTCTCTTTAGATAGTTGAAGATAAGAGGCAAAAGTGCAGTTTGGAGTGATGACAGCTATTAATTAGAAAATAAAATTGCTCGTGTGCAGGGACATGAACTGATTGGTCGGTGTTCATGTTGTAACATTGATGTATTCCCAAGTGAAAAAGGGCAGGAAGTGATACGCCGGAAGTCTCATCCCAGGCCACTTTCAGATGCTCCATTCTCAGATTGATGCCATCCACGAATTCTGACAACAGAGTGTTTTTTCTGAGCATTGTCGGCTAATTGAAAGTTGGAACATCCAGAATCTGTCCAGTGACACTTCGACGAAGGCAATCCAGCCTTCAGAAGATTTTCAGAAAATATCCCTGATGCGACCATCAATTCACTCAAAGATACGAGTTGAACTAAACCGTGGTTTTAATCAGCTTCGAACAGTGCCTGCCTGCGACTGGTACAATACTGTGAACCGCCTACAGGTCAACTGCTCTTTATACTTCCTTTCAAGGGGAGGAGCCATGGGCGGAGCCCGTACATGCCCCAACATATCCCCCTGTGGGTAAATCCACACAATGGCCCATAGGTGGAGCCCACAAGGTCAACAACATAACATAGCTGTCACACAATGGCAGAACATGATACTAATGCACTGGTGAATTACTAGTACTATACATTCACCACACTCCCCACCGCAGAGTTGCTGTGCCCGGCTGTGGAATTTCATGCCTGACACTACAATGATCTCAAACCTTAACGTCCATGAGTTGGTTCAATCTGAATTCAGTGTCTTCCAGGATTGTCTACTCACTACCCTAATACAACACTCCAATGTCTTTGTTCCAATCTGCAGCCATTCAGCTTGCAGAATCCAGAAACCAAATGGAATGCTCAGTAGAGTTGTACAGCAGGAGTTGGCATGGGTTCCATTAGCAGGGGAGACTAGGACCCGGGGGCACAGCCTTAGAATAAAAGGGAGTCACTTTAGAACAGAGATGAGGAGAAATTTCTTCAGCCAGAGAGTGGTGGGTCTGTCGAATTCATTGCCACAGAGGGCGGTGGAGGCCGGGACGTTGAGTGTCTTTAAGACAGAAGTTGATAAATTCTTGATTTCTCGAGGAATTAAGGGCTATGGAGAGAGAGCGGGTAAATGGAGTTGAAATCAGCCATGATCGAATGGCGGAGTGGACTTGATGGGCCGAATGGCCTTACTTCTGCTCCTATGTCTTATGGTCTTATGGTCTTATGGGTTAGAGATCTGTCAGGGTAAGTCCGCAGCCTCAAATAACACATCCCTCGCTGGAAAACATGCCACCACAGTATTACCCACAATGGTCTGAATATTTTTCCCCTGCAGGAGGCAAGGAAGCGGTCAAGAAAAGTCTGAGAATTTGGCGGGTTGACATTGGGACCAATACCTGAGGTCTTTCTGCCCTAACTGGAAGTTATGTGCAGGAAAGCCCTTGGCTGATCTCCCCACTCCTCCCACCCCTCCAAACCCACCTCCACTTGAGTCCTTCAGTGGTCAGTTAATGACCACCGGAGGGCCTCTTCTTGCCTCCACTGCAGGTGTCCCAGCTCCAGGAGGGCCTGACAACATGCTACCAATATGACTGCCCAAACTGTGTGGGTTGAATGTCAACTGGCTAGGGGATTTGAGTTCCATTGTGCTTGATGGAGGGCATGGACAGTGGCAAGGGGATAACGACTTCCCAATATCCCCAATGTTCTTGCCAATACTCATGGCCCCCTCTTCCCATGAGCTCCCCCTGTTTCCCAACAGCATTTACCGCTCTCCTTTTTCCTGAGTCCCTCCACAATTCTTCAACAAGAGACAGTGTTATTCCAGACGCAGCCATATCCTTCTGGGTGGTACTGCCGAGTACAACAGCTGCTGGCTTCAGCAGGTCCTAGTATGTCAGAAGTTGCCCTCTGGGGTCCTCAATCTAGAGGAAGGGTCGCCACTGTCCACGTAAGTGCCTGATGGGCAGAAGATACAGCAGGCCTTCTCGCAGTCAACGCAGGTGCCTTAACGCTTTTTCAAGCGGTGAGAGAGACACCGGGCGTGTATAGAAGATTCTGTCACCAGAGGCACGGTTATATTATAAAGTTATCTGGGAACATCCAACAGCCAACCACTTCAATTCCTTATAAGGAGAGCATTTGGAACATTAACATATATAATAGAGGAGATGCACCAAATGCAATGACTAAAACTAGACCCAATGAAAACAGATTTTTTGAGTGTGAAGTTGACATTGCAAATCAGTTGTCTGTACAGGAACTGCTCAATTTTTATTTTCACTGAGGGTTGATTGTGATTTCAAACTCCACCTCAATATTTAGGCTGACTCTTCAGTGTATTGCTGAGAGAGTACTTTGCTGTTGGTGGTGCCATCTCTCGTGGATGTAAAAGATTAATTTTCTCCTCACAGCTGCTTATATTTTGATGAAAGGTACAGAGACTCGACTGCTCACCCAGCCAATATTGCTGTGTGCATATTGCGTCCTGCACTTACCTACATTACATTTGGATTTCAAAATTGCTTTATTGGCTGTTAAGCACTTTGGGACTTCCTGAGCTTGTGAAAAGTAGCAGATAAAGTCTAGCTCATTTTTTATTTATTAACACTGATAGTAGAATTAGGGAGCAGGTAGCACACCCTTATCATTTGAAACTCTCTCTGGGCTGTGCTGCAGGATTGTGTCAGACATTCCCAGAGGATAGTTTGACCTATTTAGCATGTCTGTTGGATATTAAGAGGGTGAAATTCCACAGGAGCTCTTCCAATTTCCTGCTCTAACTTCAGCAGAAGAGCCACAAAAGAAACCCTATTGGACAGGCGCTGAGGGGCATAAATTGGGAACAGTTGTTCTCAGGGAAATGCACAACAGTAATGTGGGGGTTGCTTAAGGAGCACTTGCTGTGAGTGCTAGATAGTTTTGTCCCCCTGAGACAAGGAAGGAATAGTAAGGTGAAGGAGCCTTGGATGACAAGAGAAGTGGAGCTTCTAGTCAAGAGGAAGAAGGAAGCTTACGTGATGTTGAGGAAGCAAGGATCAGGCATGGCTCTAGAGGGTTACAAGGTAGCCAGGAAGGAACTCAAAAATGGACTTAGGAGAGCTAGAAGGGGGCATGAAAAAGCCCTGGCAGGAAGGATCAGGGAAAACCCCCATGCACTCTACACTTATGTGAGAAATAAAAGGGTGATCAGAGTGGGAGTAGGGCCAATCAGGGATAGTGGAGGGAACTTGTGCCTAGAGTCTGAGGAACTAAGGGAGGCCCTAAATGAATATTTTGTTTCCGTATTCACTAGAGAGAAGGACTTTGCGGCTCGTGAGAACAGCGCGAGCCAGGTTAATAGGCTCTAACAAGTTGATACTGAGAAGGAGGATGTGCTGGAAATTTTGAAAAGCATCAAGATAGATAAGTCCCCTGGCCCAGACGGGATATACTCAAGGTTACTATGGGAAGTGAGGGAGAAGATTGCTGCGCCCTTGGCGATGATCTTTGCGTCCTCACTCTCCACTGGAGTAGTACCGGATGATTGGAGGGAGGCGAATGTTGTTCCACTGTTCAAGAAAGGGAATTGGGAAATCCCTGGGAATTACAGACCAGTCAGTCTTACGCCTGTGGTGAGCAAAATACTGGAAAGGATTCTGAGAGACAGGATTTATGATTATTTCGAAAAACATAGTTTGATTAAAGATAGTCAGCATGGCTTTGTGAGGGGAAGTCATGCCTCACAAGCCTCATTGAATTTTTGAGGATGTGACAAGACACATTGATGAAGGTTGGGCAGTGGACGTGGTGTATATGGATTTCAGTAAGGTATTTGATAAGGTTCCCCATGGTAGGCTCATTCAGAAAGTTAGGGGCATGGGATACAGGGAAATTTGGCTGTTTGGATACAGAATTGGCTGGCCAAAAGAAGACAGCGAATTGGAGTGGACGGAAAGTATTCTGTCTGGAGGTCAGTGACCAGTGGTGTCCCGCAAGGATCTGTTCTGGGACCTCTGCTCTTTGTGGTTTTTATAAATGACTTGGATGAGGAAGTGGAAGGGTGAGTTAGTTAGTTTGCAGATGACACAAAGATAATGTTGAGGGCTGTTGCAGGTTACAACAGGACATTTACAGGATGCAGAGCTGGGCTGAGAAGTGGCAAATGGAGTTCAACCTAGATAAATGTGAAGCGATTCATTTTGGGAGGTCGAATTTTAATGCTGAATATAGGGTAAAGGGCAGGATTCTTGGAAGTGTGGAGGAACAGAGGAATCTTGGGGTGCACGTACATAGATCCCTCAAGGTCGCCACCCAGGTTGCTAGGGTTTTTCTCATTGGAGCGAAGAAGGAATAGAGGTGACTTGATAGAGGTGTACAAGGTGATGAGAGGCACGGATAGAGTGGATAGCCAGAGACATTTCCCCAGGGCGGAAATGGTTGTAACGAGGGGACAACATTTTTTTTCCTAAATTTAGAGTACCCAATTAGCACAGTCTCAGTGCTAAGCACTGCGCCACATGCGACCCACCGAGGGGACATAATCTTAAGGTGATTGGAGGAAGGTATAGGGGAGATGTCAGAGGTAGGTTCTTTACACAGAGAGTGGTGGGTGCGTGGAATGCACTGCCAGCAGAGTTGGTGGAGTCAGAGCCATTAGGGACATTTAAGCAACTATTGGACAGGCACATGGACAACAGTAAATTGAAGGTGTAGGTTAGGTTCATCTCAGATTAGGATAAATGGTCGGTACAACATCGTTGGCCGAAGGGCCTGTACTGTGCTGTACTGTTCTATGTTCTATGTTCAATGAAACAGTGTAAGCTTACTTCACCATTTTCTGGGATCTCCACTGTCTTCTGTCAAAGTTAGGTTGAATTGAGCGAGGTCCTGCAGAGATTCACCTCCGATCTCTCTACCCTTGTGAATCCATGTACATTATTGGATATTTTTTCTGCCATATATCTTGAATTCTGCATTGATATCATCAGCTATCACTGATCAGCTATGATCAGTGATGTCTTGAAATCAAAGAGGCATTCATTTGGGCCTGAGATGCTTTGAAATAATAATGAAATGATGGACAGGTTTTGAATAGATGCATTCTTGTATCTGGGAATCTATCTACCTACATTAAGATGTTTTAATGGTTACATAAAACCTGGACTTTGATAGAAGGCAAACTGACCTTATCCATAAATATCATGGATGAGGCACTGAGCTCTGAACTGCTGTTGAGCATTGTCCTTTGAGAAGCTAATTAAATTCCTGGCAAACAATACAGCATGGACTGCAGAGTGTCTAATATGACAAGCCAGCCTAAAAGGAGCCACTGCAGAGAAGAGTAAAGCAGCTATACCTTTCACCCCCTTGCACAACGCCACCTCAGGAGAAAGCCCCACTAGACCAATGGTCTATCCAACATGTCTCACACAGTTGCGAAGCATTAGGCATCACAACATATCCCATCCGAGACAATGTGATCTCCTGGGGAAAAAAGCCAATAAAGCAAATAAAAAGCCAGGGCAATTTTGGAAAACAAAATCTAAGAAATTCCATTCTGAGCCTCTGATAATGCCACACAATACAAAACCTTTGTACAACAGATCCAGCTCTTGTTTGAAAGAAATGTGTCTGAAAGTCTGGAGATTTGGATGTAAGACATGGTAAGAACAAAGAACAAAGAAAAGTGTCATGTGAGAGTACCTTTAAGAAATGGGTGTTTATAAATGGGTGTTTCTAAATGGGTGTGTATATAAATATCTGTAGTGAGGGTACCATTAAGAAATGGGTGTTTATTACTGCAGAGATGTCAGAGAATGGGTTGAGCTGGGCTGTCTGTCAGCTTTTTACTTTCGCTTTTGCCGTTTTGGTGCAGGGTGGGTTTGGTTTCATTTTAGTTTTTGAGAAGCTGCAATTACAGCAGGATGTGTGTCAATCTCTGCAAACTTATGAATATCCATCTGCTGATTTCAACATGGTAACTGTTCTTAGTAGTGAAGTTAAACCTGAGGTGCTTCTGTTAAAGATTTTGTTTTTAAGTCTTATGGATGTTAAAAGGAAAGCTTAAAGGATTGCTTAGTGTTGTAGTCTTTGGGAGTTGTATTTGAATTAATGGTTGCTAAGATGTTCACTGTATGTTTTAAAAAGGTTAACTTGAGTTCATAGAATAAACATTCTTTTGCTTTAAAAAACACTTTTCCATTTATGCTGTGCCACATCTGTAGAGTGGGTCGTGTGTCACCATACCATAATCTAGTAAAAGTTGTGGGTCAGGTGAACACCATGATACACTTTGGGGTTCTCTAAACCCTGGCCCATAACAAATTGGGGGCTCGAGGGGGATAAAAGTCTATCTATCGGATTGGCTTAGTGAATTTAAAGACATGAGGGGTGAGCATATTGTGGTTGCTTTTCAAGTCTGGTATTCGAGTTTAAGTAGGGTGTGTGTAGTGGTCAATGGCTCTTTCAGAGGCTCTGAAGTTTTTGGGGGTGGAGACGGTCACACGCAATACCTTATGGACAGAGACCAAAAGCAGACTGTTAGATTTGGCAAAAACATTGCAGTTAACATTACCTGACAAAATGCAAAAAGATGAGGTAATTATGGCGGTGGCTAAGCATTTAAAATTGCGTGAGATACAGTTTGACTCATTGGAAATGGCAAAAAATTCAGTTATAAATTAAACAAATGGAATATGAGAAAGAATTAAAGCAGCTTGAATTCGAAAGAGATAGAGAGGAAAAAGAAAGTGAGAGAGAGGAAAATGAAAAAGAAAGGGAGATACAAATCAGGGAAAAAGATAAAGAAAGAGAGTTTGAACTTCAGAAAATGGTCATGAAACATGACAGTCAGTTAAAATTGGCAGGCGTAAAGGGAACCGTACAGTTGGATGATAGTGATGAGGATAGTGAGAAAGAGCGTCATAGTCGAATGCTTGGTGGGGATCTATTTAAATATGTCCAAGCATTGCCAAGGTTTGATGAGAAGGATGTAGAAGTCTTTTTCATTTCATTTGAGAAGGTAGCTAAACAAATGAAATGGCCACAGGACATGTGAGTATTACTGATTCAAACAAAGCTGGTAGGTAGGGCTAGTGAAGTGTTTGCATCCCTACTGGAGGAGGTATCAGGGACGTATGAGGAAGTGAAAAAATGCATCTTAGCTGCACATGAACTAGTGCCTGAAGCCTACAGACAAAGGTTTAGAAATTTAGGGAAAGAATTTGGTCAAACATACATGGAGTTTGAAAGGCTCAAACAGAGTAATTTTGATAGGTGGATAAGGGCTTTGAAAATAGACCAAATGTATGAAGCTCTCAGAGAAATTATACTTTTGGAGGAGTTTAAAAATTCAATTCCCGATGTAGTGAGAACTCTTGTGGAAGAGCAGAGGGTTAAAACTGTGAGGTTAGCAGCAGAAATGGCAGATGATTATGAATTAGTTCATAAATAAAAGTTTGGTTTCCAACGTCAGTTTCAGCCTGTGAGGGATAGAAACTGGGGACATGAGAAATACTCAAGTGGTAAAGGTAAAGGTGATCTGATGGGAGATAATAAGGAGAGTGTACATCAGATTAAAAAAGAAATCCAGGAGGGTGGAAGAGACAAGAAAAATTTCAAATGTTTTCACTGTAATAAACTAGGCCATGTAAAGTCACAGTGTTGGTGGTTGAAGAAAAGCAGTGGGAAGGCTGATGTGGTCAAACAGGATAAGACAGTGGGGTAAAGGAAAGCCCAAGTGAAGCAAAGGAGGTGCAAAAGATTGTACAGCCTGATCAAGAGGTGAATGATAAGGAGGTGTCAAATGTCTTTAAAGAATTTACTTGTGTGGATAAAGTTTACTCATATGCATCAGGAAGGACAGGTAAAGAAGTCACAATTTTAAGAGATACGGGAGCTCGTCATTCTTTAATGGTAAGAGATGAGGAGTTATGTAGTTTGGGAAGAATGTTGCCTGAAAAAGTGGAAATATGTGGGATGCAGGGTGAGAGGAGTAGTGTTCCATTATGTAAATTAAGGTTGGAAAGTCCAGTGAAGAGTGGTGAAGTTCTAGTAGGAGTAATAGAGGAACTATCTTGTTCAGGAATACAGTTTATCTTGGGTAATGATACAGCTGGATCACAGGTGGGAGTGATGCCTACTGTGGTTGATAAGCCAGTGGAAAATCAGACAACTGAAGTGTTGAAGGATGAATATCCTGGGATTTTTCCGGATTGTGTAGTAACAAGGTCGCAAAGTCACAGGTTAAGCCAAGAGGAGAAATCAAAGAGTGAAGATGAAGTTGAAGTGCAATTATCACAAACGATTTTTGATCAGATGGTTGAAAAAGAACAAGAGCAGGTGGAGATTGAGGCGGATATTTTAATTCAGGAAAATTGGCGGAGTTACAACAGAAAGATGTAGAAATAAAACGGATGTATCAGAAAGCATACACGGAAGAGGAAGCTGAGTGTATACCAGAGTGTTATTACCGTAAAAGTGATGTCTTGATGAGAAAATGGAGATATTTACATATGCAGGCGGATGAAAAGTGGGCAGAAGTTCATCAAGTAGTATTGCCGGTAGGGTATAGAAAGGAGGTGTTGCGAGTTGCACATGAGGTACCAGTGGAAGATCATTTGGGAGTAAGGAAAACTCAAGCTAAAATCCAAAAACATTTTTCTTGGCCTGGGCTACAAAAATATGTAGTTAAATTTTGTCGATCATGTCACTCATGTCAAGTGATAGGGAAACCTCAAGCAGTGATATAACCAGCACCCTTAATACCCATTCCAGCATTTGAGGAACCTTTTACAAGAGTCCTAATTGATTGCGTAGGACCGCCTCCTAAAACGAAAAGTGGGAATCACTATCTTTTGACTATAATGGATGTGCCTACTAGCTTTCCAGAGGCCATTCCAGTACTTAATATTGCAGCTAAAAAGATTGTGGAGGAGTTACTTAAATTCTTTACTAGATATGGACTACCCACAGAAATACAATCGGGTCAAGGATCAAATTTTATCTCAAGGTTATTCAAAAAAGTTATGGATAGCTCAGGAATAAAACAATTTAAATCAGCTGCGTACCATCCAGAATTGCAGGGAGCATTAGAAAGATGGCATCAGACATTAAAGACAATGTTGAGCGCTTATTGGCATGATTATCCAGAGGATTTGGATGAAGGAATTCCATTCGCACTGTTTGCAATTAGGGATGCACCTAATGAGTCAACCAAATTCAGTCCTTTTGAATTAAGTTTTGATCATGAGATAAGAGAACCGCTTAAATTGATTAAGGAAAAATTGATGAGTGAGAAATCGGAAATTAATTTATTGGATTACGTGTCAAATTTTAGGGAACGATTAAATAGAGCAAGTGAATTCGCTAGACAGCATTTAAAATTTGCACAACATGTGATGAAACGGGTAGCGGACAAGAAATCCAAAGTTCGTAGTTTTGCCAGTGGAGATAAAGTTTTAGTATTGTTACCAGTGGTAGGTGAACCTTTAAAAGCAAGGTTTTGTGGACCTTATCAGATTGAAAGGAAATTAAATGAGGTGAATTATGTGGTAAAAATACCAGATAGAAGGAAGACTCGCCGAGTGTGTCATGTGAATATGCTTAAAAGGTACTTTGAAAGGGAAGGAAAGAAAATGGAGGTGGTTTTAATGATTCAACGCAAAGTGGCGAACGAAATCCAGATGACTGTGAATTTGACATCCCTCAAATTAAATTGGAAAATGAGGATGTTCTTAAAAATTGGGATAAATTGTTGAGTTACCTTCCAGAGGAAAAACAAACTGACCTGAAAATGTTATTGATATCACGTGGGCAAGTTTGTGGAGATAAGTTGGGAAGTACTAAAATGGCTATACATGATGTGGATGTGGGAAATGCTGTTCCAATCAAACAACATCCATAAAGACTTAACCCTTTAAAATTGGCACTGGTTAACAAAGAGATTGAGAGTATACTTAAAAATGGCATAATTGAAACGGGTTGCAGCTCACCCATAATGACGGTACCTAAACCAAACGGTACCCAACGGTTGTGTGTGGACTATAGAAAGGTTAATGCAGTTACAAGAAGGGACTCTTATCCTATTCCACGTTTGGAGGATTGCATTGAGAAAGTGGGACAGTCAGCTTTTATTTCCAAATTTTATTTACTTAAAGGTTACTGGCAGGTACCTTTATCCGAAAGGGCGAAGGAGATTTCAACTTTTGTGACTCCAGAAGGTATATACCAATTCAAAGTTATGCCATTTGGCATGAAAAGCCCCATTTCAACGGTTAAATAACAAAATGGTTTCAGGATAACCCAATTGTGCGGTGTACATCGACAATCTGGTAATTTTTAGCCAGACATGGAAAGAACATTTAAAACATCTGACAGAGTTATTCAATCAGCTTCAGGAGGCGGCTTTGGTAGTAAACCTAGCCAAAAGTGAATTTGGAAAAGCCAAGTCACTTTCCTTGAGGAGTTTTCGATACCCTCATCACAAAGGCAAATAATGCGATTTCTTGGCATGAGTGGACTTGATCGAACATTTGTGCAAAGGTTTTGTAGCGTGGTTGCTCCACTGATGGACTTGCTGAAGAAACGTTGAAAATTTCAGTGGCCAGTGGACTTTCAACAGGCATTTAACTGACTGAAAGCTGTGATAACCAATGTTCCTGTGTTGGAAATTACAAGGGACTCTGTGATCAGATTGAACTAAAGTATCTGACTTTAAAGTGAAATGCAGAGGGGTAGAGAAATGGATGGATTGTGCAGAGACCTTCTTGTTCAAAGAGACTGTCAATCGAGAAGGATTCCAGTTGGAGGAAGAAGAACAAAAATGGACTATATTATTATACCTGTTTGCGTGTGTTGTTTTTTGAAACGAAAATGTATATTTACTGTGTGCATTTCTTAAAGGATAGTAAAAAGGTGAAAAATGAAACAATCTTGAAGTTTCTGGTTTATTTTTATTTCTTGGCAGGAGGTGTCATGTGAGAGTACCTTTAAGAAATGGGTGTTTATAAATGGGTGTTTCTAAATGGGTGTGTATATAAATATCTGCAGTGAGGGTACCTTTAAGAAATTGGTGTTTATTACTGCAGTGATGTCGGAGAGTGGGTGGAGCTGGGCTGTCTTTCAGCTTTTTACTTTCGCTTTCGGCTTTTTGCTGCAGGGTGGGTTTGGTTTCATTTTAGTTTTGGAGAAGCTGCAATCACAGCAGGATGTGTGTCAATCTCTGCAAGCTTATGCATGTCCATTTGCTGATTTCAACGTGGTAACTGTTCTCAGTAGTGAAGTTAACTAAGGTTCTATACAGCTGTAATATGACTTGCCACTTTTTATACTCAATGCCCCGGCCAATGAAGGCAAGCATGCCGTATGCCTTCTTGACTACCTTCTCCACCTGTGTTGCCCCTTTCAGTGACCTGTGGACCTGTACACCAAGATCTCTCTGACTGTCAATACTCTTGAGGGTTCTACTATTCACTGTATATTCACCACCTGTATTAGACCTTCCAAAATGCATTACCTCACACTTGTCCGGATTAAACTCCATCTGCCATCTTGCCGCCAAAGTCTCCAAACGATCTAAATCCTGCTGTATCCTCTGACAGTCCTCATCGCTATCCGCAATTCCACCAACCTTTGTGTCGTCTGCAAACTTACTAATCAGACCAGTTACATTTTCATCTAAATCATTTATATATACTATGAACAGCAAAGGTCCCAGCACTGATCCCTGCGGAACACCACTAGTCACAGCCCTCCAATGAGAAAAGCACCCTTCCATTGCTACTCTCTGCCTTCTATGACCAAGCCAGTTCTATATCCATCTTCCCAGCTCACCTCTGATCCCGTGTGACTTCACGTTTTAGAACATAGAACATAGAAAAATACAGCACAGAACGGGCCCTTTGGCCCATGATGTTGTGCCGAACTTTTGTCCCAGATTAAGAACAAATTAATCTACACCCCATCATTCTACCGTAATCCATGTACCTATCCAATAGCCACTTGAAGGTCCCTAATGTTTCCGACTCAACTACTTCCACAGGCAGTGCATTCCATGCCCCCACTACTCTCTGGGTAAAGAACCTACCTCTGACATCCCCCTATATCTTCCACCATTCACCTTAAATTTATGTCCCCTTGTAATGGTTTGTTCCACCCGGGGAAAAAGTCTCTGACTGTCTACTCTATCTATTCCCCTGATCATCTTATAAACCTCTATCAAGTCGCCCCTCATCCTTCTCCGTTCTAATGGGAAAAGGCCTAGCACCCTCAACCTTTCCTCGTAAGACCTACTCTCCATTCCAGGCAACATCCTGGTAAGTCTCCTTTGCACCTTTTCCAAAGCTTCCACATCCTTCTTAAAATGAGGCGACCAGAACTGCACACAGTACTCCAAATGTGGCCTTACCAAAGGTTGTACAGCTGCATCGTCACCTCACGGCTCTTAAATTCAATCCCTCCTTTAATGAACCCTAGCACACCATAGGCCTTCTTCACAGCTCTATCCACTTGAGTGGCAACTTTCACAGATCCATGAACATAGGCCCCAAGATCTCTCTGCTCCACCATATTACCAAGATCCCTACCGTTAACCCTGTATTCCGCATTCATATTTGTCCTTCCAAAATGGGCAACCTCACACTTTTCAGGGTACCAGTGTGCCATGAGGGACCTTGTCAAAGGCCTTACTGAAGTCCATATGGACAACATCCACTGCCCGACCTGCATCAATCATCTTTGTGACCTCCACAGAAAACTCTATCAAATTAGTGAGACACGACCTCCCCTTCACAAAACCATGCTGCCTCTCACTAATACGTCCATTTGCTTCCAAATGGGAATAGATTCTATCTCGAAGAATTCTCTCCAGTAATTTCCCTACCACTGACGTAAAGCTCACCGGCCTGTAGTTCCCTTCGTAAACAAAGGAACAAAATTGGCTATTCTCCAGTCCTCCGGGACATCACCTGATGACAGTGATGATCGAAAGATTTCTGTGAAGGCCTCAGCAATTTCCTATCTAGCCTCTTTCAGTATTCTGGGGTAGATCTCATCAGGCCCTGGGGACTTATCCATCTTAATATTTTTCAAGACGCCCAACACTTCATCTTTTTGGATCTCAATGTAACCCAGGCTATCTACACACCCTTCTCCAGACTCAACATCCACCAGTTCCTTCTCTTTGGTGAATACTGATGCAAAGTATTCATTTAGTACCTCGCCCATTTCCTCTGGCTCCACACATAGATTCCCTCCCGTGTCCTTCAATGGGCCAACCCTTTCCCTGGCTACCCTCTTGCTTTTTATGTACGTGTAAAAAGCCTTGGGATTTTCCTTAACCCTATTTGCCAATTACCTTTCTTGACCCCTTTTAGCCCTCCTGACTCCTTGCTTAAGTTCCTTCCTACTTTCCTTATATTCCACGCAGGCTTCGTCTGTTCCCAGCCTTCTAGCCCTGACAAATGCCTCCTTTTTCTTTTTTTTCTTTTTAAAAATATTTTTATTCTCCTCCTTTTTCACATTTTCTCCCACATTTACACCCAGCAACAATAAACAATAATCAAGGGAAACCACTGCCATGCTAACCACTGTGCCACCGTGCTGCCCCCTATTTTTTGCCTTGGAACCTTACTTTTTAATGCAAGAAGTATAACGGGTAAGGCAGATGAACTTAGAGCTTGGATTAGAACATGGAACTATGATGTTGTTGCCATTACAGAGACCTGGTTGAGGGAAGGGCAGGATTGGCAGCTGAACGTTCCAGGATTTAGATGTTTCAGGCGGGATAGAGGGGGATGTAAAAGGGGAGGCGGAGTTGCGCTACTGGTTAGGGAGAATATCACAGCTGTACTGCGGGAGGACACCTCAGAGGGCAGTGAGGCTATATGGGTAGAGATCAGGAATAAGAAGGGTGCAATCACAATGTTGGGGGTTTACTACAGGCCTCCCAACAGCCAGCGGGAGATAGAGGAGCAGATAGGTAGACAGATTTTGGAAAAGAGTAAAAACAACAGGGTTGTGGTGATGGGAGACTTCAACTTCCCCAATATTGACTGGGACTCACTTAGTGCCAGGTGCTTAGACGGGGCGGAGTTTGTAAGGAGCATCCAGGAGGGCTTCTTAAAACAATATGTAGACAGTCCAACTAGGGAAGGGGCGGTACTGGACCTGGTATTGGGGAATGAGCCCGGCCAGGTGGTAGATGTTTCAGTAGGAGAGCATTTCGGTAACAGTGACCACAATTCAGTAAGTTTTAAAGTACTGGTGGACAAGGATAAGAGTGGTCCTAGGATGAATGTGCTAAATTGGGGGAAGGCTAATTATAACAATATTAGGCGGGAACTGAAGAACATAGATTGGGGGCGGATGTTTGAGGGCAAATCAACATCTGACATGTGGGAGGCTTTCAAGTGTCAGTTGAAAGGAATTCAGGACCGGCATGTTCCTGTCAGGAAGAAGGATAAATACGGCAATTTTCGGGAACATTGGATAACGAGAGATATTGTAGGCCTCGTCAAAAAGAAAAAGGAGGCATTTGTCAGGGCTAAAAGGCTGGGAACAGACGAAGCCTGCGTGGAATATAAGGAAAGTAGGAAGGAACTTAAGCAAGGAGTCAGGAGGGCTAGAAGGGGTCACAAAAAGTCATTGGCAAATAGGGTTAAAGAAAATCCCAAGGTTTTTTACACATACATAAAAAGCAAGAGGGTAGCCAGGGAAAGGGTTGGCTCACTGAAGGATAGGCAAGGGAATCTATGTGTGGAGCCAGAGGAAATGGGCGAGGTAGTAAATGAATACTTTGCATCAGTATTCACCAAAGAGAAGGAATTGGTAGATGTTGAGTCTGGAGAAGGGTGTGTAGATAGCCTGGGTCACATTGAGATCCAAAAAGACGAGGGGTTGGGTGTCTTAAAAAATATTAAGGTAGATAAGTCCCCAGGGCCTGATGGGATCTACCCCAGAATACTGAAGGAGGCTGGAGAGGAAATTGCTGAGGCCTTGACAGAAATCTTTGGATCCTCACTGTCTTCAGGGGATGTCCCGGAGGACTGGAGAATAGCCAATGTTGTTCCTCTGTTTAAGAAGGGTAGCAAGGATAATCCAGGGAACTACAGGCCGGTGAGCCTTCAGTGATAGGGAAATTACTGGAGAGAATTCTTCGAGACAGGATCTACTCCCATTTGGAAGCAAATGGACGGATTAGTGAGAGGCAGCACGGTTTTGTGAAGGGGAGGTCGTGTCTCACTAACTTGATAGAGTTTTACGAGGAGGTCACTAAGATGATTGATGCAGGTAGGGCAGTGGATGTTGTCTATATGGACTTCAGTAAGGCCTTTGACAAGGTCCCTCATGGTAGACTAGTACAAAAGGTGAAGTCACACGGGATCAGGGGTGAGCTGGCAAGGTGGATACAGAACTGGCTAGGTCATAGAAGGCAGAGAGTAGCAATGGAAGGATGCTTTTTCAATTGGAGGGCTGTGACCAGTGGTGTTCCACAGGGATCAGTGCTGGGACCTTTGCTGTTTGTAGTATATATAAATGATTTGGAGGAAAATGTAACTGGTCTTATTAATAAGTTTGCAGACGACACAAAGGTTGGTGGAATTGCGGATAGCGAAGAGGACTGTCAGAGGATACAGCAGGATTTAGATTGTTTGGAGACATGGGCGGAGAGATGGCAGATGGAGTTTAATCCGGACAAATGTGAGGTAATGCATTTTGGAAGGTCTAATGCAGGTAGGGAATATACAGTGAATGGTAGAACCCTCAAGAGTATTGAAAGTCAAAGAGATCTAGGAGTACAGGTCCACAGGTCACTGAAAGGGGCAACACAGGTGGAGAAGGTAGTCAAGAAGGCATACGGCATACTTGCCTTCATTGGCCGGGGCATTGAGTATAAGAATTGGCAAGTCATGGTGCAGCTGAATAGAACCTTAGTTAGGCCACACTTGGAGTATAGTGTTCAATTCTGGTCGCCACACTACCAGAAGGATGTGGAGGCTTTAGAGAGGGTGCAGAAGAGATTTACCAGAATGTTGCCTGGTATGGAGGGCATTAGCTATGAGGAGCGGTTGAATAAACTCGGTTTGTTCTCACTGGAACGAAGGAGGTTGAGGGGCGACCTGATAGAGGTCTACAAAATTATGAGGGGCATAGACAGAGTGGATAGTCAGAGGCTTTTCCCCGGGGTAGAGGGGTCAATTACTAGGGGGCATAGGTTTAAGGTGAGAGGGGCAAGGTTTAGAGTAGATGTACGAGGCAAGTTTTTTATGCAGAGGGTAGTGGGTGCCTGGAACTCGCTACCGGAGGAGGTGGTGGAAGCAGGGACGATAGTGACATTTAAGGGGCATCTTGACAAATACATGAATAGGATGGGAATAGAGGGATAGAGTTTAGGAGGAACTTCTTCACCCAAAGGGTTGTGAATCTATGGAATTCCTTGCCCAGTGCAGCAGTAGAGGCTCCTTCATTAAATGTTTTTAAGATAAAGATAGATAGTTTTTTGAAGAATAAAGGGATTAAGGGTTATGGTGTTCGGGCTGGAAAGTGGAGCTGAGTCCACAAAAGATCAGCCATGATCTCATTGAATGGTGGAGCAGGCTCGAGGGGCCAGATGGCCTACTCCTGCTCCTAGTTCTTATGTTCTTATGATACGGACCCAGGAAGTGTAGAAGATTGTAGTTTAGTCGGGCAGCATGGTCGGCACGGGCTTGGAGGGCCGAAGGGCCTGTTCCTGTGCTGTCCCTTTCTTTGTTCTTTGTTCTTTGTCCTTGAGCATTCAGATAATCATGACATTACGTATAGATCTCTCAGTAGAGGTTTTCACTGCGCTGTCTATAGTATATGGAGGCTAACTCTCCCGAGTGTTTCTGAGTTAATTAGGTGGTTCAGTTTGAAATCGCTCTTGTCTGTGGGCTTCAGGTCTCACTCCAGAACTTGAACAGAAAAATCAAGTCGAACATTGCAATGCAGTTCTGGGGGAGGAATGCTGCAATGTCAGGGATGTTGCCCTTTAGATTGGATTTTCAACTGAGGTCTTGATTAATCCCTCAGGTGGAGATAAAAGATCCTCCAATACACCTCTGAAGAAGAGCAGGGTAGTCATCCCCAGTGTCCTGGACAGCAATACCCATCAAACAATATCACCAAACAGATCATTTGTTCACTTCCACATTGTAGCGGGACCTTACTGTTTGCTTATTGACTGTGGTGTTTCCTGTATTTCAGCAGTGACTGCCATTCCAAAGTACCTCTTTGGCTGTAATGCACTTTGGATGTCCTGTCATCGTGGAAGTTGCTAATTAAATGCATGTCATTCTTTCTTTCAAATATGTATTCTCAAAATCAGAATTAAATTAAAATTGGCCTAAAATTCAAATAAAATCCAGTCCAAAGATGTGCGGGTTAGATGGATTGGCCATGCTAAATTGTCCCTTAGCGTCCAAAGGTTAGGTGGGTTATTGGGTTGCAGGGGCGTAGGGCCTTGGTACGGTGCTCTTTCAGAGGGTTGGTGCAAACTCGATGGGTTGAATGGCCTCCTTCTGCACTGAAAGGATTCTACGGTTCTAAAA
This sequence comes from Scyliorhinus torazame, assembly GCF_047496885.1. NCBI lineage: Eukaryota > Metazoa > Chordata > Chondrichthyes > Carcharhiniformes > Scyliorhinidae > Scyliorhinus > Scyliorhinus torazame. The sequence goes on from NC_092717.1 coordinate 213,142,171, forward strand.
GTTCAAAGCGACAACTGCAAATAACTTGAAGTCAAAAAGGGTGCTCCTTTGCCTCTTACAGTAGCAAGGAACATTGCAGCTTTGAAGGTTTTTACAGGAGTCAGGATGTAAATGTACCTCATCTATACAGGCACACAACAATATCATGTGCAGCTAAAAGAAGCCAATGGAAAATGGGAAGTATGAATGCTTTGCCTTTATTCCATTCAATTTTGCAATTAAAATGAGGTTCAAATCCTGAGGCAGCCTGAACACTACCCTCTTCCTCAACACTTTGCAACACAGATCAAGCATGAAAACATAGGCCCCAGTTTCCACCTCTGGGGCGAAATTCTCCCCAAACGGCGCGATGTCCGCCGACTGACGGCCAAAACGGCGCCAATCAGACAGGCATCGCGCCACCCCAAAGGTGCGGAATGCTCCGCACCTTTGGGGGCCGAGCCCCAACATTGAGGGGCTAGGCCGACGCCGGAGGGATTTCCGCCCGCCAGCTGGCGGAAACGGCGTTTGTTGCCCCGCCAGCTGGCGCGGAAATGACATTCGGGGCGGCGCATGCGCGGGAGCGTCAGCGGCCGCTGACAGTTTCCCGCGCATGCGCAGTGGGGAGAGTCTCTTCCGACTCCGCCATGGTGGAAACCGTTGCGGAGGCGGAAGGGAAAGAGTGCCCTCACGGCACAGACCCGCCCGCGGATCGGTGGGCCCCGATCGCGGGCCAGGCCACCGTGGGGGCACCCCCCGGGGTCAGATCGCCCCACGCCCCCCCCCCAGGACCCTGGAGCCTGCCCACGCCACCTTGTCCCGCCGGTAAATACCTACTTTAATTTACGCCGGCGGGACAGGCAATTTCTTGGTGGGACTTCGGCCCATAAGGGCCGGAGAATCGAGTGGGGGGGGGCCCGCCAACCAGCGCGGCCCGATTCCCGCCCCCGCCGAATATCCGGTACCGGAGACTTCGGCAACCGGCGGGGGCGGGATTCACGGCGGCCAACGGCCATTCTCCGACCCGCTGGGGGGTCGGAGAATGACGCCCCTCATCACCCAAAAAAATGTTTTGACTTCATATAATTCAACATGCATTTTAAACATTTTTCATTCATCATGTCAATGCTTATTGACATTGGGAATTAATGCCCTGCCCTTCAAAATTGTTGTAATTGTTGCTCCCCCATCAATAAACTGACCCTTGACCTCACTGCCCTCTCTAATTACCATCCTATCTTTAATCTCTTGCCTTCTTCACCAAGGTTCTCAATGTTTGAAAACTAGGTGTGTTGCTGCCACCTAGTTTACAAAACATTGTATAGTATTCAACTGTGTGCCATAGCAGAACTTACATTATTAGTAGGGAAAGTCATACACTTGTCGAAGGATGGAATTGCAAAAAACACCATCTCAATTGTTCACTCCCTCCAACAACAGCACACAGTGTCCACATTGTGCACAATCTACAAGATGCACTGCAGCAACACACTTCTTTGACAGCATTCTCCAAACCCATGACATCCGCTACCTAAAAATATAAGGGTAGCAAGCACAAGGGAACACCCTCACCTCCACAATCCCTTCCAAGTCGCACAGCATCCTGACTTGGAAATATATGGTCGTTCTTTCACTGCTGCTGGGTTGGGTTCCTGCGATGCCCTGCTTAACAACACAGTGGCAATACCTCTACCGCTTGGAATACAGCACAGTTCAAAAAAGTGGATAAGAACCACCCTGTCAGGAGCAAGCAAGATTGGGCAGGAAATGCTGGCTTTGCCAAATGAATGAAAACAAGGGCACACAGTCTAGCTTACATTGTTGTTCAGCAAATCTTGAGATGAGACAATTACTTTCTGACACATCACACTTGCTTCATTAACTGTTCAGCTTTGTTGATATAAGAATTCTTCAGATTGAACTTGGCTCCCCGATATAATTATGGGCTGGTAAAAGAACCGTTGAGATACAACAGCAGTGCTCAAGTGCATTATCGATAAAATCTTCGGAACACACTGAATAGTTTGAATAAATATCATTAATGTGTTGCTTGAAGACCTGCAATTCAACTTGTCAAACATTTATTCAGCTGAGTAACTCCCTGATCAATACCTTCCACTCATAAACACATTAGCAGGTCTGTATAACCCAATAAGAGCAGGCTGACAACAGACAAAGTGGGAAAAGCAGCCTCGAGGAGTCATTCTATAAAATTGGACATTATATCTAATTGTCACTGGGAATAAATTGTAGCTTAAATAATTCAACATACTTGATAGCATCAAATACACACAGAAGCGCAAGGTCTGAAGGATGACAACCAAAATCAATTGGGTTACAAGACTTCTGCTGAATATATGAATAATTAAATCCTCATTTTTTTGGAGCTGGACTATTTAAGCACTGGGGGGTTACAGCAAAGCAACACCTTATCAACTAGCCGACAAAGAGTGTGACTATTCAATAAATTGGCAGATCATTCTTAACTTCCTTTTTAGCATTCCTCCATTTACAAATATCATACAAGAAGATTTGGGTATTCATTAACTAGAACTCATTAACATGTGAGCCAGAATTCCCCCCGGCCATTGGGATTCTCTTTTCCCGCTGGCAGTCCATCCCCGTTGTCCGGTGGCGTGAGGTGGCTTCAATGGGGAATCCTATTGACAAGAGGCGGGAAGATAGAATCCGCCCACCAGTGAACAGTGCACCGCCGAGAAACACGCGGAATTCCGCCTGCGATGTCTTATCTCTGCCCTTTCAATTGATACAAAAGTGCGTGTGAATGTCATATTTCACCAAGGTATCAGACAACAGTAGGGAAATTCAATAATAAAAAAACACTTAAAGTCTTTGGACGCGATATTCCCAAAAAGGAACAAAGTCCCCGAGTGAGCACGTTTAGCCACGTGTTTCCTGGCACTCGCAATGCCTTGAAATTCATGGCTATTCAACGCAACTCGCTTTTCAAGTTGTGAACCCTGGAAATGTGATGTCACATCGACGGAGCCTGGGTGGGTGGAATCCCTACCATGAGGAACGGCACAGTGGGGAGGCCCACTAAGTCCCGCTTGTCGAAAACGGGAATGGAATATCCCCCCTATAATATAATTATGTACAAAAAAAAAACAAGAAGATGCTAAATGTCGAAAACAAAAATGGAATATGCTGGACTCCCAAAGTAGGTCAGGCAGCATCAATGGAGAATTCCAAGAAGTTAAAGTTTCAACATAGCAATATTGGGATTGGGTCAGAGGAAATTAAAATTACATCCCCCCATTTCAGAAAGTCTGATTATTTTCACCAAATGTCATTTCAATACATTTCTGGTAAATCCTGATCAATTTAATTGATCTTAAAATTTGATATGTGATTTTTCATCTTCAAAATTTTCAAATAAAGATCAGCATTTTTAAAATACATCAATGTGATGAAATTCATGATGTAATCGTGAAGTCTAAATGTTTATTGGTTTCATCTGAAAGTCTGCTATTTTAATAGAGGTCTTAACCTATTTCAAATAAATTGGTTTATTGTCCCTGATAAAAAAAAACAATCAAGGAAATTCATGCAGCATGTCGTAAGAGTCCGCGTTAATATCAAGTGATTTCAATCCGCAGAAATACTAAACTCAAAATGTAAAGAGATCTCCCAAAGAGGCCCTGCCAGATATTGACAACACAGACTGGAAGCCAGTACTTGCCAAGTTTCTGACAGGCCTTTCACTGCCCTCCCTGTTGCCTTGGAGATGAGGTCTAGCAAAGAGAGGTAGGTAACCACATACAAGAATCACTGAAAACCATTGCACAAGGACAAAATGCAATCAGATGGCAAATGGAATATGGGCCTTTAGCTCAAGGATGTTGTATTGTAAATGGGAGGAGGTATGTTTCAGAAGCACAGACCCTTAGTTTGAGTACATTTATTTTGAGATTCCACCTTAACTCTGGAATTCTCTCCTCATATCTCTCCTCTCTACCCCACTCTCTTCTCCCTTAAGTTACTGCTTTTTTGCCCAAGATGAAGTGCATTGCCTTTTCTTGTCAGCTTAGAACTTGGATGTATTTCATGCGGAGCCAACAATTGGGTTCAATTTGAAGTGTTTTTTTGGATCAAGGGATGAGATGGATTAAGGGCTTGCCCTGTCCACTCTGCTTTGTAACGTTAAGAATGGGATAAAATAAATAAAAACAACTTTTTTGGACACCTGCCCTAGTATCTCTGCATGTGACTCGGTGTCAAGATTTCATCTTATGGCACTTCTATCAAGCACAATTGAGACATTTGTCTTACATTAAAGGCGCTATGTAAATGCAAGCTGTTGTTAAGCACCGCCACTGAGGGAGAACGTGTTGGTGTTGGAAAGCTTACATTACAGATTCACCAGAACTATATTATACTTTGAGGGTTAAAATATGAGTAAAGGTACAATTACTCTAACTGTGCTCCGTTGAGTTTAGATGGCCGAGGGGGTAATCAAATGAGGAATTCAAATTGATGCATGTGTTTGAATGGGTTAATAAAAACAAGCTATTTCCTTTGCTGGGGAAATCCAGCACAAGGTGACCACAAGCTCAAAATTACTGCTAGGGCATTCGGGATCAAAATCAGGAAGAACGTTTTCCACTGAAATTGTATTGGAGATCTCAAACTCTCCAGCCCAAAATCCTGGCTGGAAATGTTGGATCAGTTGAAAGTGTCAACACTTTGTTGCAAAAATTCTTATTAGGTGAGGATATCAGGGGGTGTAGATAAATGACCTTGAAGTATCGTTTGAGCCTTTGAATGCTGGAATAGGCTTGAGTGGGTAAATTGACTATGGGTGGGATTTTCCATCCATTCCCCCTGGCGGGATCCTTTGGTACATCGACAGCAACCCCCCCCCCCCCCGCCCTCCACACCATGGGTTCCCCGGCAGTGGAGAATGGGAGCAATGGGGAACCCTGCGGCAAGGCCAGAAGATGCCACCCCAGGACAATGACGGGCATCCTCCATCACCACAAAACACGCCACGGTGAGGGGACCCATATGTCTCAGAACCCTCTCTGCCTTACCAACTACACATGTGAACTGGTCTCTCAGCCACGTGGAACATTTGGCGCGATTCTCCGATCGCGGGACAGAGTGTCCGCGCCGTCGTGAACACCGTCGCATTTCACGACGGCACAAAACGGCTCCAGCCGCGATCGATTCAGGGCCAAAAAGGTGCCAGCAGTGAGGCCGCGAGAAACACGGCGGGCGTGGCGCCAGAGCAGCGGCGTCACTGCACGACGCCAGGATGATGCCACGCCGTGTCATATTAAGTGCGCGATCGGCACACTGGCCCCGAAGTGTGGAGATGGCTGAGCCCCGCCGTGCTGCTCCCCGCTTCGGGGACAGCGATCTCGAGACACTGCTCGACACAGTAGAGGAGCGCAGGGCCATTGTTTGCCCCAGACGTGGCCACCAGCAGCCGTGCAGCACCGTGAAGCGGGATTGGCGAGAGGTTGGCATGGCGGTTAGCGCTGTGGGGCACATCCCCGCTCGGGAGACCAGTGCAGGAAAAAACTACACAACCTCACAAGGGCTGCCCACGCGGGCGGTGGGGGGTCCACGTTGCATCCGACACACATGTGGCCCCCGACCCCACCCGTGGAGAGGTGCCATGGCGTGGGTCCGAGTGTCTCCACCTAGTGATAATGGTGTGAACATTTGTGCACGACTGCTCACAACCACCGGGAGCATTCAAGAACCGGAGGGAGATCACCTGAGCTTCATCCCCTCACCGTCCATGAGCAGAGGGCTCTGGAGCTCGCTGGGGGAGCCGCCAGCTGGGAGGTAGCGCCATGCCAGATCGGAAGCACAGCACCAAGTGAGAATCCTCTGTCTGCATACAGTCCCTCAGCCCATCACTATCCCCACCCCCAACCCCCTCACACTCCACCCCCTCACACTCCACCCCCTCACACACGACTCCGCGTGTCCTACGAAACGTGCCTTATTGTGTTCGCCAGGGCCAGGAGCTGATCGTCCTGGAACTTCTCAGTCACGTCACCGCCGTCCAGCTCCAACCTCTTCTGCCCACAGGGACGCACGGCACAAAGGGGAAGGAACACGGGCAGGAGGGCCCTCTTCTGAGGCAGGGCCACTGGAGGGGGACGCGCAGAGGACAGACAGAGACGTCAGGACGGACAGTCAGGACACAGATGGCAGTGAGGCAGAGGGAGGGTTCTGTGAGCCAGGACAGTGGCGACGACAGGACAGCCACTCAGGACAGTGACGCACAGAGGACGTCGCGACAGAGGATGGACATCCCGGGCACTTCACCGAACATGGACCACAGACTAAATGCACCGGGGCAAGGTTTGAGTTAGGAGACCCCAGACCTGGGGACAGATGAAGACCTCGCGTATGCGGCACTGCTGTCACCCACCACATCAACCAGCGCAGATACACTCACCTCAGTTAGGCTTCTGGGTCACTGACTGGTGCTCACCACACATCTGTACCAGTACAGCAGGTGGAATTAGGAGCAGTCGAGAGGCTGGACGGTCGGAGGGCAGCCTAGGCCCAGCACCCAGCTGCCGCCCAGACGGTTCCCGGGTTCCTGTACTTATCAGACCCACCCACAGACCCGATGCCTTTGGAACCCCAGCGACTAGACAACGGGATGACGGCCGTGTTCCGGCAACTGCAGACGCAGCTGGAGGAGTCCATCCACGTCCACGAGCAGGGAATGGTGCCGGTCATGGCTGCCACCCAGGCCGACACCGCACAGGTGGCGTCCGCGGTGGAGGCAATGGGGGCAACGGTTTCGGCCATGGGTCAGGTTCTTCAAGGCGTGAACGCGTCACCTGTGGCCCACTCAAGGCAGCCATGTCCCAGAGCCAGCTGGACATTGCCGCCGCGCTCCGGGGTCTGGCCCGTCTCAGCAGGCCATCGCTGAGAGCATCGGCGGCCTTGCCCACGTGATGGATGGCGTCGCACAATCCCAGCGGGAGGTAGCACAGTCCCTGACAGGGATGTCGAACTCCCTGAGCTCCATCGCAGGGAACGTTCAGACCCTGGCCGATTCCACAGCGGGCCTCCAGGACGGGCAGTGCCAGGTGTCGGTGGTGGAAGTGCGCCTGTCTCCGCGCGCACCACTGTTCCATAGAGAGGCCCGGGGGCCACTGGGCACCCCGAGGGAGGAGGTGCCCGTCCCGGTTACTCCAGCAAGGGAGGTACCGGAACACTCGGACTCCCCCCGTTCTGTCCCTGGTGCATCTGGTGGGCAGCAGGCAGAGCAGGCTGGCACCACGCCATCCAGCACACCCGCCGAGCAGCCTGGCCCATCCAAGCCGGGCCGCCCCAGGAAACCCGACGGGGAGCCACATCGAAGGGCAGGAGTCTCAGCAGTCTGCCTCCACTCCTGCTGTACCGTCTGGGGAAACACCAAGGCGTAGTGGTAGGGCCCGTAAGGCCAAGAAGTTAGACACGTAGTAAGTTGGCACGGGTGCATGGCACAGCTTAGTTATACGGGCTAGGGCACTTGTCTTTGAATGTCACGATTAAAGTCACTGTTACACCAAACCTAGATGTGTCTGTGCTATGTCCGGTGCCTGAGGGGTCGTGAGGGGGACCGAGTGATGCTGGGGTTCAAAGTTCAGTACAACGGTGAGGCCTGGTGTGCCCCCCCCCCCCCCCCCCGCCCCCCCCCCCCCACTGTAAGCACCCCATCGTCTTCAGCACACCGACGCCCGCAGCCCCACATGGACATGAGATGGAGTGTCTGTGACGCATACAGGTGGAGGGTTCAGATATGGCCATGAGTCAGACATTGTGTGGCGATCTGGAGCTCACAGCTCATCGCAGAGCGGGTTGTCATCATTCAACATGGCACTGATCACACTCGCTGACAGAAGCAACTGTGTAACAAAATTCGCGACGTACCGCAGGTGTAAGTTGCTGTGAAAGTGGTGCTGTGGGCGGTAGGGTTGTACGATGGTGCGGGAGGTGGGAGGTGGTCCCTTTGTGGGCGATCGGCGGTGCAAGTGCCCTGCACAATGATGCCCTCCCCCTAGTGTGTGAAACGCGTGCTCGCTGTCCCAGCCGGTGTCGTGGTGCAGCCTCCCGGCCATATCCCACACCCGTGTCTGTGCCCCCCCCCCGCAATCCTCCTCCTCATGATCAGAGGCGTTGCCCTCATCGGGCTCACCCGGTGCATCCTCCTCCATGACGTCGCCCCCCTGTTGGGCGATGTTGTGCAATGCGCAGCAGGTCACAAATATTCTTCCGACCCTGTTGGGGTGGTACTGCAGGGCACCTCCAGAGTAGTCCAGGCACCGGAATCTCACCTTGAGGAGGCCGAAGCACCTCTCCACAACACCCCTGGGTGCAGCATGGGCTTCATTATAGCGGGTCTCCGCATTGGTTGTGGCCTCCAGAAAGGCGTCACCAGCCATTACCGCAACGGGTAACGCCTGTCGCCCAGCAACCAGCCCCTCATCCGGAGGGGGTGTCCCTCGAAGATAGCAGGGATGAATGATTGTGCCAGTATGAACGCGTCATGCACGCTGCCTGGGTATTGGGCGCACACTTGCATTATCCTCATTCGATGGTCGCAAACCACCTGGATGTTCATGGAATAGTTCCCCTTCCTGTTCAGGAAAACGTCCCTGTTCACCGAGGGTGGATGGATGTTGACGTGTGTCCCATAAATGACGCCCTGGATCATCGGGATCCCAGCCACTGAGGCGAATTCCGCTGCCCGGGCAGCCTGGTGTGCGTGGTCCTCCAGAAAAGTTATGTATCTTTCAGCGACGGCATAGAGGCCATCGGTAACTGCCTGGATGCACCGGTGCACCGATGCCTGAGAGATTCCCGAAAGGTCCCTGCTGCACGCCTGGAATGACCGCGTGGCAAAAGCATTGAGGGCAACCGTGACCTTGACGCTCACCGGGATGGCATGTCCTCTCCCCATTCCACATGGTGCCAGGTGTGCCATTAGGTGGCATATATGTGCCACCGTCTCCCAACCCAATCTGAGTCTCCTCCTGCATGCCGCATCCAGAAGGTCTTCGAACGAAATGCGGTCCCAGTACACACGAGGCCGCATGGGGCGCCTCCGCTGCCTTGATCCGACCACCTGCTCGTGCTCCTCCCCTGAAGCCCCATCAGGATCTGATTTGTCGACCTCTGCCTGCCCGACGACGAGGAGGTCATTGTCACCCTCCGCCTCCTCTTGGACCCGTCGGGCGTGGGGGCCTGCAGCATGAGCGCCTGCCACGGGGCCCTGTGCAGCCAGTCCCTCTGCTGCAGCCGCCTCTGCAGCAGATTTTCAGAGTCCACTGTCGCTCCTCCCCCCACAATCATCACCCCCCCCCCCCCCCCCCCGCCCCCCCCGGGAATCGCGGCATCCATATCAGAGAACACTCTTGATCCTCCGCCCACAACCCCCCACCCCCCCCCCCCCACCCCCTCCCCGGGGAATCGCGGCATCCATATCAGAGACCACTCTCGCTCCCCCCCCCCCGGGGACTCGCGGCATCCACATCAGAGACACCTCCCCCCCCCCCCCACCCGCCATCACCGGCCGTGGACGCAACTTCCTTCCGCCTGGGTTGAGGGCCGCCACTCACCTTCCTCCTCCACATCGTCGCTGACGACTTTAATTACCAGGGGTGAACAGCGACGGCGTGACCCTCGGGCCACCCGGGCTGCAGAATAGCGGGGGGGCAGGGAGAATCGCTGTTATTACTACCTCAGGCGATTCTCCGACAAGCGCAGTGCCGACCGCGATGAATCCGTTCCCGCCGGTTGGGAGAATGGCGGAATGGTGTTGGAACAGCACCGCGGGAATAATTGGCGGGAACGGCGATTCTCCAATATGGCGCGGCATGGGAGAATCGCGCCCAATATGTCAGCTTTTGAGCTATCAAAACTTGAGAATTTCAGACCCTTGTTCTGAGCTCTTTAAAAAACATCTTACATTATTAAAGCATATTTAATAAGTACCATACATAGGGAAACATACATATGGCTGCAATGGTTTTACATGAGGTGAACACTTCCACATTGTCCTCAGTTGCACAAAATGATTATGCCAGTGTCTGTAAAAACTCTCAATTCTATGTATATTCAAAAGACAGTTCCGATTAATAGACGCACTTCCACATAAAATACCAATTTTCAACTTGTGTGTTAATATTCAGGCATAAAATCAGAACTAATGTCTCCCAGGTTATAAATAATCTTAGATATTTAAATGTGACTGATGGACAATTTTGAATGTCCAATTATTAGCTGCAGCATCCCCTCATATTGTGAAACCGATTAATGCACATAATCTGATTTTACTTAATTCTAATCATATTGCCAACAGCTAGAAATATTTGAAAGCAATTCCATTATCAGAATCTAGAAATATACAAGGCATTAATAATTATTACATGATATTAATTCTTTTTATTTATTAAATATTGAAAATAATGGCTGAACAGATGACTGCATTCTTATATGCTAAAAATAGGACGCCATTCATGATTAAATCTCTGCTCAGTTCACTGTGATACTATATTTTATGGTACTGTTTGTTTATCATTTGCTAAGATAATGTATGGCTGCATATTCTTAGTTATCGTATTCGCCATTTTAATATTAAATCACCTGTATTTTAAAAAATCAAAGCGATTTGCAGAGGGGAAATTAGAAATTATTTGGGTTGAGGGATAAAATCATTCCGCATATTCCTTCAGGAAATCTGCAGATATTCAGTTGCATGGTGCAGCTCTATGAAGAAACTCTTAATTGTACTTGAGTACTCATAATTATCAACATAGCCTGCTCCTGGGCCTGGCCAAGTTAGTGTTTGGAATTATGCATTCTCATACCGATGTCAAAAGATTTGTGGGAACGATCAACCACAAGCCATTGGAGATGACTTGGCAAAAATCATTGACTAGTGCACCACCAAGATTGCAAAGTCTCGTGATAAACATACGACTGTGAAATTAGATATAAACCACGTAACCAGCTTGTCACACCGGACATATTTAGGATGCCTAACCCAGCGAGTACAGTAGCACAGTGGTTAGCACTGTTGCTTCACAGCTCAGGGTCCCAGGTTCGATTCCCGGCTTGGGTCACTGTCTGTGCGGAGTCTGCACGTTCTCCCCGTGTCTGCGTGAGTTTCCTCCAGGTGCTCCCGTTTCCTCCTACAGTCCAAAGATGTGCAGGTTAGGTGGATTGGCCGTGATAAATTGCCCTTAATGTCCAAAACGTTTTTGCGGGGCTACTGGGTTACAGGGATAGGGTGAAGGTGTGGGGCTTAAATAGGGTGCTCTTTCCAAGGGCCAGTGTAGACTCGATGGGCCGAGTGGCCTCCTTCTGCACTGTAAATTCTATGATTCAATGATTCTATGAAATATCCTTAAAGCTAAAAGTTGACTGCATTGATATTGAATTTGAAGATGTTTTCTAAATTGATCTGATACATTTTGCGCAAAACAAAGGCCAGGAGCTACAGGAAGAAACAACAAAAAGCTTTCACATTACAGTAACTGTGGAAAACCATCATTGAAGGCTGGCAAGATTTAATTCAGCATGTCTAATAACTCAGGAAACCATTTTGGCCTTATCGGGACAAGGTGGGCATCTTTCATGGACTCATTTATAATGGCACGCAGGTCATGATACCATAACCTTTGCGACCTCATATTCTTCAATTAATTCATCACTCATACATGGGAATAGATCAGTCGAGAAGATCCACAAGGGAGTCAGTTTATTGGTCTGACATGAACATTACGTTGACTTCGTTATCAAGAAGTAAAAGGCATCTCAAGAGCATATACCAAGTCAGCATAAAGCATCATTGACTCCATATGGAGTTCATACATATCCTTGATCAACAATTGCATCCGACCTCTTTCATATTAATGACACTGACTTCAAAATCATCATTGACTACTCCATTATATGACAATTGAAATGAAAAATAAAATGAAAATCGCTTACTGTCACAAGTAGGCTTCAAATGAAGTTCCTGTGAAAAGCCCCTAGTCGCCACATTCCGGCGCCTGTTTGGGGAGACTGGTACGGGAATTGAACCCGCGCTGCTGGCCTGCCTTGGTCTGCTTTAAAAGCCAGCTATTTAGCCCTGTGCAAAAACAGCCCCTATGTACAATACATCAAGCACAGCTGTTGTTCATATCCTAAGTGCTATTTTCAGTTTATTCAGTATGCCTAGAGGAAGTCCTCTAGAGTTCCTAGAGGGGTCTGCAATTTATTACTAAGCCATTTCAGGATATGTGTGAGAAGTGAAATGTTGATCACGCTACATCAAGAAGACCACTATCATACCAATGCCAAAGAAGAACCAGGCAACGTGCCTCAATGACTACCGTCCGGTAGCCCTGACTTCAGTCGTAACGAACTGCTTCAAGAGGTGGGTCATGAAGAGCATCACCTCCATACTCCCAGAACGCCTTGATCCACAGCAATTCGCGTACCGACGCAACTGGTCCACAGCAGGTGCCATCTCCCTGGCCCTACACTCAACCCCAGAGCATCTTGACAACAAGGACTCCTACATCAGACTCCTATTTATCGACTACAGCTCCGTCTTCAACATCCAAGGCTAATCCCAGCCAAGCTTATGTCAAAGCTCCAAAACCTAAGACTTGCCTCCTCACTCTGCAACTGGATCCTCAACTTTCTAACCCACAGACCACAATCAGTAAGAACAAACAACAACACCTCCTCCACAATAGTCCTCAATAACGGGGCCCCGCAAGGCTGCGTACTTAGTCCCCTACTATACTATCCCCTGTACACACATGACTGCGTGGCAAAATTTGGTTCCAACTCCATTTTCAAGTTTGCTGACGATACGACCATTGTGGGCCAGACCCCGAATAACGAGTCAGAATACAGGAGGGAGATTGAGAAGCTAGTAGAGTGGTGCAGTGACAACAATCTATCCCTCAATTCCAGCAAAACTAAAGAGCTGGTCATTGACTTCGGAAAGCAAAGTACTGTACACACCCCTGTCAGCATCAACGGGGCCAAGGTGGAGATGGTTAGCAGTTTCAAATTCCTAGGGGTACACATCTCCAAAAATCTGTCCTGGTCCACCCACGTCGACGCTACCACCAAGAAAGCCCAACAGCGCTTATACTTGTTCAGGAAACTAAGGAAATTTGGCATGTCCACATTAACTCTTACCAACTTTTACAGATGCACCATAGAAAGCAGCCTATCTGGCTGCATCGCAGCCTGGTATGGCAACTGCTTCGTCCAGGACCGCAAGAAACTTCAGAGAGTCGTGAACACAGCCCAGTCCATCACATGAACCTGCCTCCCATCCATTGACTCCATCTACACCTCCCGCTGCCTGGGGAAAGCGGGCAGCATAATCAAAGACCTCTCCCACCTGGCTTACTCACTCTTCCAACTTCCTCCATCAGGCAGGAGATACAAAAGTCTGAGAACACGCACGAACAGACTCAAAAACAGCTTCTTCCCCACTGTCACCAGACTCCTAAATGACCCCCTTATGGACTGACCTCATCAACACTACATCCCTGTGTGCTTCACCGATGCCGGTGTTATGTAGTTACATTGTGTACCTTGTGTTGCCCTATTACGTATTTTCTGTTATTTCCTTTTCTTTTCATGGAATTAATGATCTGTTGTACTGCTCGCAGAAAAAAAACTGTACCTTGGTACACGTGACAATAAACAGAATCCAAATCCATTACCCTCGATCTAACAGTTTAGTTGAATTAATGATTCATATGGTGAAATCCCTAGTTCTCAAATATAAACAGCCCAAACAAAACTTACACATTGCAGCGTTACATCTGAAAGTGATATCTTTAAGTGCAACTATTCCATTACTGGCAGAACTCATGTTTGGCAGACAAGTGCACACAATGTACCTAATCGTATCCAGTTTACTCTCACAAACTAAAGAGCCACTTTTAGAACTACAAGAAGAGATGAACAATGAGGATGATAAAAATACAAGTATTAAATTGCAAAGTTTATAGTTCGGACAATATGTTCGCATTTAAGTTTTCACAGAAGGTACTTGGCAACCAGCTGAGGTGACAAGGGTTTACTCAGCACGAGGACCAAAGAAATTCATTACACACAGAGACTCACTGATGAGGTTTAACCAAGGACAAACAGATCTTTGCCGTATAGTTCTATTGCATCTAGGACAAGATTCCAATTGCAACCAGTAACAACAGCCAAGTGATCCCACTAATCACTGTGAGTAGTTAAAGAAACCTCCCGAATGAAATGAAAATGGCTTATTGTCACAAGTAGGCTTCAAATGAAGTTACTGCGAAAAGCACCTAGCCGCCACATTCCGGCGTCTGTTCGGGGAGGCTGGTACGGGAATTGAACCGTGCTGCTGGCCTGCCTTGGTCTGCTTTAAAAGCCAGCGATTTAGCCCTGTTCAAAACCAGCCCCTAACCTGACAAGGTTAGCATAAGAATGTCTGGTTATAACAACAGATTACAATAAGGCATTAGAGATTGATAGATCCATCGGTTCTATACACTTTTGTGGTGGTAACTAAATATACACATGTGTATAAATATTTGGAAGGGCCAAAAGTATCTTTAAAAAGAAAGTGGGATGTCGTAATATGCCGAGAAAGGAAATGTGTCATGTAATCCACTCTTAGTTTCACTTATGTTTTGAGCAGAGCACAGACACACAGTTGCTAGTATCTCCAAGCTTTACAGCAATGTACCTAGTCTTAATAAATGAACCCACAATGTCTTCCCCAAATCCCTTATGAGTGATTAGTGCCTTGTGTCTTATTTGGCAAATAAGCTCAAGGACGTAAATTATTCCCAGAACATGGCACACACCTCAGTGCCTGGTAGCTTGTCCTGCCATCTGACTATCAGAATATTCTGATGCATTACATGGGATACAAAAGTATCCCATGAGAAAAGTTTAATATGAATGACTTGGGGCTTAGGTTATTTAGACATGAGAAATGACATTGCTGTTTCCCTGAACAAAGAAGTAGACAGAGCTGAAACAGGAGGTTTCACTAATCCTGTGTTCCCAGGAGGAAATGATACACAAAAAGAGTGTAAGTCAGAGATATGGCTATAAATTTGTGGTAGACGATGATTCTGAACTAGCAATCTCTTTGAGCGCAGCTCTCTGTTTGAGATCCTTATGCCTGCCAATTTTCCCTGGGTTTTTTTAATGCAAAATCATGAAGTAAAGGGATTAAGTGTGCATGGAGAAGCCTGATGTACAGAACAGGAAGGACATAATCAGCATTATAGACTGGGAAAACAAGGTTTCACGAAGGAATGAATAGAGATTTTTTTCTTCAAAGCGTTTCCCAATTATTTATCCAAAATTGTTATCATATTTATAAAGCAGTTCCATCGCCTCAGGTTAAAAGAAAAGATGAATTCTCTGACTGGATAAAAGCCAGGCTGGTCCAGTGATATTCCCATTACAGTGGGACTTGTAACTTCAGACTGAGCCAGGAGGTAATCCAGATAAAATGCTACCAGCTCAATGTAATATCTACTTTGTCATCAGTGTCCCAGAAAGTTGGCATGGCTGTTTTCAGCCACATAGTGATGACCAGGTACTTTCATTGTAGCTTTATGGTGAGGCCCATCAGAACTTGGCCTGTGTAAATGATTATCATGGACTCATCACAGCATAACAGCCTGCCGGTGAAGGGTGATGCCAGATCAGACAATGCATTGCCAGTATTGTAGCAGTCCTTAGGTAAGTGGATCTGGGGAGTTGGTTGAGGGTCAGAGCTATTGACGACCGTTCAATTCTGGGATCATATCAGGCAAGGGATTGCAGGGTCAAATTAGGTTGAGAATTGAGGCCGAGATATTGGAAGTCAGGGATAGGAGTATCGGTAATGTGAGAGGAAGGACTGGTAGCGATGGGGCGGTCTGGGGATTGGCTGTGATTATTCCCTTAATGTGGGTTTGCGTATTTCGAACACCTGTTGGAAATAAGCAAAAGACCAAGCAGCATCTGTATCTGGTTAGGAACCAGTCACATTTTGTTTAAAGTATGCAAAGTTTGAAAGCCCTGTTTCTTACTAAAAGAATAAAGCCACACAATTCCCCGGGTTCAGACAAACAAAATGTTAGCACATTTGAGTCAACAGGGAAAATAGTAAATACTATCGAGCTTATAGTCTAGTATCCAGAATTAACATGAGACAAACGTGAATTAACAGGCAAACTGTGGGCAAACACAGCGCAAACTTCACATTAAACGGCAGACACAATCAAGGCAGTTCATAAGGCCTTAAGGCAGCACGGTATTGTAGCACACAAAGACTCCGTGAGATGAATAGAGTGAAGTCGATGAGGCTTTATTAAGCGTGTCTGTTCCCCCGCAGCTCGATAGTAGAATGGCCTGCGGGGGAGGACTCCGGCTTCTTATACTCCGCCTTCAGGGCGGAGCTAGAGGTCAACGGCCAACCAGGACCCGGGATCTGTCAGCCAATGACATTAGGGCTTCCAGTCCCACATGACCCCTAATATATACCACCACATTCACCCCTTGTCAAAAATGAACCCGGCGGGGTGATGCTTCGCATGGCGGTAAGGGTTTACAGGGCTGGTCCTGGGAGGAAAACATTCACATGGCAATACAGTATGTACAATTTTGTCCTGTTTCCACTATTCACAGAAGGTATCGGGAGAAAAGCAAAATGTTCTTGTGAAAAGTCCATATATTGATTTAGATTGACGCCACGAGTCGGTCGGGCGGTCTGGTCGTCCGTGCCGATCGCCTCGGCCCCGGTGGTGGTGCTTGTACCGGTGTTGTCGTCTCCGGGAGCCTTACGGTTTCAGCTTGGGCTTTATTCTTGGTCGGGCCTGAGGGGAGGGGAACCGATCCTCCTGGGAAGGGGGCGGTCGCGGGGTGCGGCGGTGGCAGGAAGGGGGGGGGTTGGGTGAATGGTGTCGGGGGGGTGTGTGTGTTGCCAGTGGGCTCCAGATACCGCAGGGAGACCGTGTCCTGTCGGCCGTCGGGGTACTCCACGTAAGCGTACTGCGGGTTCGCGTGGAGGAGGTGAAGCCTTTCGACCAACGGGTCCGCCTTGTGTGCCCGCACATGCTTTCGGAGCAAGCTGGGTCCTGGGACCGCCAGCCAGGTCGGCAGCGACGTTCCAGAGGAGGACCTCCTAGGGAAGACAAGGAGACGCTCATGAGGCGTTTGATTAGTGCTCGGATATAATAGCGACCGGATGGAGTGGAGAGCGTCCGGGAGGACCTCCTGCCACCGTGAAACTGGGAGGTCCCTGGACCGTAGGGCCAGTAGGACGGTCTTCCAGACCGTGCCGTTCTCCCTCTCTACTTGCCCGTTCCCCCGGGGGTTGTAGCTGGTCGTCCTGCTTGAGGCTATGCCCTTGCTGAGCAGGAACTGGCGCAGCTCGTCACTCATGAAAGAGGACCCCCTGTCGCTGTGGACATATGCGGGGCAACCGAACAGTGTGAAGATGGTGTTCAGGGCTTTAATGACTGTGGCCGCGGTCATGTCAGAGCAGGGAATGGCGAATGGGAAGCGGGAGTATTCATCCACCACATTAAGAAAGTATGTGTTGCGGTCGGTGGAGGGGAGGGGCCATTTGAAATCGAGACTAAGGCGTTCAAAGTGGCGGGAAGTCTTAATCAGGTGCGCACCATCCGGCCTGAAAAAATGCGGTTTGCATTCCGCGCAGATGTGGCAGTCCCTTGTGACTGTACGGACCTCCTCTAAAGAGTATGGGAGATTGCGGGACTTGATGAAGTGGAAAAACCGAGTGACCCCCGGGTGGCAGAGGTCCTTGTGGAGGGTTTGGAGGCGGTTAATTTGTGCGTTGGCACATGTGCCGCAGGATAGGGCATCGGACGGCTCGTTCAGCTTTCCGGGACGATACAAGATCTCGTAGTTGAAGGTGGAGAGCTCGATCCTCCACCTTAAGATCTTGTCGTTTTTGATTTTGCCCAGCAGTGCATTATCGAACATGAAGGCTACCGACCGTTGGTCGGTGAGGAGAGTGAATCTCCTGCCGGCCAGGTAATGCCTCCAATGTCGCACAGCTTCCACTATGGCTTGGGCTTCCTTTTCCACTGAGGAGTGGCGGATTTCTGAAGCGTGGAGGGTTCGAGAGAAAAAGGCCACAGGTCTGCCCGCTTGGTTAAGGGTGGCCGCTAGAGCTACGTCGGAGGCGTCGCTCTCGACCTGGAAAGGGAGGGACTCGTCGATGGCGCGCATCGTGGCCTTTGCGATATCCGCTTTGATGCGGCTGAAGGCCTGGCAAGCCTCTGTCGACAGAGGGAAGGTCGTGGTCTGTATTGGGGGGCGGGCCTTGTCTACGTACTGGGGGACCCACTGGGCGTAGTATGAAAAAAACCCCAGGCAGCGTTTCAGGGCTTTTGGGCAGTGCGGGAGGGGAAATTCCATGAGGGCGCGCATACGTTCGGGGTCGGGGCCTATTATCCCATTGCGCACTACGTAGCCCAGAATGGCTAGCCGGTTGGTGCTAAAAACGCACTTGTCCTCGTTGTACGTGAGGTTCAAGGCTTTGGCGGTCTGGAGGAATTTTTGGAGGTTGGCGTCGTGGTCCTGCTGGTCGTGGCCGCAGATGGTTACATTGTCGAGATACGGGAACGTGGCCCGCAAACCATGTTAATCAACCATTCGGTCCATCTCCCGTTGGAAGACCGAGACCCCGTTTGTGACGCCAAATGGGACCCTGAGGAAATGGTATAATCGCCCGTCTGCCTCGAAGGCTGTGTACTTGCGGTCACTTGGGCGGATGGGGAGCTGATGGTAGGCGGACTTGAGGTCCACGGTGGAGAAGACTTTATATTGGGCAATCCGATTGACCATGTCGGATATGCGGGGGAGAGGGTACGCGTCTAGTTGTGTGTACCTGTTGATGGTCTGGCTATAGTCTATGACCATCCTTTGTTTCTCCCCTGTCTTCACTACTACCACCTGTGCTCTCCAGGGACTATTGCTGGCCTGGATTATGCCTTCCTTTAGTAGCCGCTGGACTTCGGACCGAATGAAGGTCCGGTCCTGGGCGCTGTATCGTCTGCTCCTAGTGGCGACGGGTTTGCAATCCGGGGTGAGGTTCGCAAACAAGGACAGGGGTTGCACATTGAGGGTTGCGAGGCCGCAGATAGTGAGTGGGGGTATTGGGCCGCCGAATTTGAACGTAAGGCTCTGTAGATTGCCCTGGAAATCTAATCCCAGTAAAGTGGGGGCGCAGAGTAGGGGAAGGACGTGTAGTTTGTAGTTTTTGAACTCCCTCCCCTGCACCGTTAGGGTAACTATGCAGAAACCTTGGATCTGTACGGAGTGGAATCCTGCAGCTAGGGAAATCTTTTGTGCGCTGGGATAGGTGGTCAAGGAACAGCGTCTTAGTGTCGGGGTGGATAAAGCTCTCCGTGCTCCCAGAGTCGACGAGGCATGGTGTCTCACGGCCGTTTATTAGCACCGTTGTCGTCGTCGTCTGGAGTGTCCGGGGCCGATCTTGATCGAGCGTAATTGAAATGAGATGTGGTTGTAGTAGTGGAGTGGGGTCCGTTGTTGCCGTCCAAGATGGCGTCGGGGATGAACAAAATGGCTGCCCCCATACATCGCACATGGCTGGGGGGTCACAAGATGGCGGCGGGGGTGGACAAAATGGCCACCCCTACGCGTCGTACAGGTCTGGGGTGGTCCAAGATGGCGGCGCACTTCCTCCCCTCATGTTAGCCGGGACCCAAAATGGCGGCGTCTGCGGGTCGCACATGGGGCGCTGGGGGGGGTTGGGGAGCGTTAGGACCGCGCGGGGCTCCCTCATCTCTGGGGACAGCGGTGGTCGGGACCCAAGTTGGTAGCGCCGGCGGGTCAGATGTGGGGCGCGGGGGGGGTTTGGGGGGTGTTAGAGACGCGCAGAACTCCCTCTTCTCCGGGGAGAGCGGTGGTCGGGACCCAAAGTGGTAGCGCCGGCGGGTCATACATGGGGCGCGAGGGGGGGGTTGGGGAGCGTAAGCGGCGTGCAGGGCTCCCTGTTCTCCCGGGACAGCGGCGACCTCGCGGGACCGGCACACAACCGCGAAATGGCCCTTTTTCCCGCAGCTCTTGCAGATTGCTGCGCGGGCCGGGCAGCGCTGCCGGGGGTGTTTCGCCTGGCCGCAGAAATAGCAGCGGGCGCCCCCGGTGCGACTTGGCGTTTGGACCGCGCAAGCCTGTGGGGTGTCCGGGGGGGGGGTGGGTTTGTCGCGACGGGTACGTACGGAGCCCAATGGGCTGCCGCGCGGTCGGGGCCGTAGGCGCGGGTATTACGCGCGGCCACGTCTAGGGAGGCTGCTAGGGCCCGGGCCTCTGAGAGTCCAAGCGACTCTCTTTCTAGATGTCTTTGGCGGATATGGGAGGAATTCATACCTGCCACAAAAGCATCGCGCATTAACATGTCCGTGTGTTCATTTGCGTTCACCGAAGGGCAGCTGCAGGCTCGCCCCAAAATCAGCAGCGCGGCGTAGAATTCGTCCATCGATTCTCCGGGACCTTGCAGTCTCGTCGCTAGCTGGTAGCCAGCGTAGATTTGGTTAACTGGGCGGACATAGAGACTTTTCAGTGCTGCGAACGCCGTCTGGAAATCCTCCACGTCTTCGATGAGGGAGAAAATCTCCGTGCTCACCCTCGAGTGCAGGACCTGTAGTTTTTGGTCTTCTGTGACCTGGCCGGTGGCCGTTCTGAGGTAGGCCTCGAAACAAGTCTGCCAGTGCTTGAAGGCTGCTGCCGCGTTCACTGCGTGGGGGCTGATCCTCAGGCATTCCGGGATGATCCTGAGCTCCATAGTCCTTTTTAGGCACGCTTAATAAATTGTAGCGCACAAAGACTCCGTGAGACGAATAGAGTGAAGTCGATGAGGCCTTATTAAGCATGTCTGTTCCCCCGCAGCTCGATAGTAGAATGGCCTGCGGGGGAGGACTCCGGCTTCTTATACTCCGCCTTCAGGGCGGAGCTAGAGGTCAACGGCCAACCAGGACCCGGGATCTGTCAGCCAATGACATTAGGGCTTCCAGTCCCACATGACCCCTAATACATACTACCACAGGTAGCATAGTGGTTAGCACAATTGCTTCACAGCTCCAGGGTCCCAGGTTTGATTCCGGCTTGGGTCACTGTCTGAGCGGAGCCTGCACGTCCTCCCCGTGTGGGTTTCCTCCGGGTGCTCCGTTTCCTCCCACAGTCCAAAGATGTGCAGGTTAGGTGGATTGGCCATGCTAAATTGCCCTTAATGTCCAAAATTGCCCTTAGTGTTGGGTGGGGTTACTGGGTTATGGGGATAGGGTGGAGGTGTTGACCTTGGGTAGGGTGCTCTTTCCAAGAGCCGGTGCAGACTCGATGGGCCGAATGGCCTCCTTCTGCACTGTAAATTCTATGGTAAGATATAGGAGCAGAATTAAGTCACCCGGCCCATCTAGCCTGCTCCAACGTTCAATCATGGCTTATATTTTTCTCATCCCCATTCTCCTGCCTTCTCCCCATAACCCCTGATACCCTTATTAATGAAGAACCTATCTAACTCGGGGGCCGAATGGGGTCTGACCAGAGTGTTATACAGCCTCAGAAATACATCCCTGGTCTTGAATTCTAGCCCTCTCGACATGAATGCTAACATTGCATTTGCCTTACTAACTGCCGACTGAACCTACACGTTAACCTTAAGAGAATCATGACCAAGGACTCCCAAGTCCCTTTGTGCTTCTGATTTCCGAAGCATTTCCCCATTTAGAAAATAGTCTATGCCTCCATTCCTCTTTCCAAAGTGCATAACCACACTCTTCCACATTGTATTTCATCTGACACTTCTTTGCCCACTCTCCTAGCCTGTCTAAATCCTTCTGCAGCCCACCTGCTTCCTCAAAACTACCTGTCCCTGTACAGCTCTTTGTATCATCTGCAAACTTAGCAACAGTGCCTTCAGTTCCCAAGCGTTCTACAAAAACATACTCAGAAGAGATGCCGATCACTCTTTGAGTCTCAAAAATTCTTGAAAAACATGTCTCCCTCATAAGGGATTTCAGATCTTCTCTTTCAAAGGCCTTGCCCCTGATTTCCCTCAAAAGCTGCTCCAACTCAGACTGCCTCGATGGCTGCTCACCTCCTAGTTGTTCAATCTCTTCTCCTGAGACGGGGTCTCACTGATTTCACAAGGCTGGACTTCAGCATTTAATCTACCAGCTTAAATCCAGCTCTCTAGCTGTGCTGAGCAGAATGCTACAAGTAACAGGCATTCATTCGTCCCGACTGCTGAGCAGCACAGACGCAGCAACCTTCCACTATCTTCTCAGCTTCTGATAAGTTGCTTCAAGCCCAAACTGCACTGAACTGCCAAACGGTTCCAAGGGATTCTCTGAGCCCTCGGCTCCTCAGAGATAACAACAGTGCTTCAGCTGGATGGAGTTAGCTACTTTCGTCTTCCCCTGCTCCTGGCTAATACTTCCCTAGCTGCTGTACACTGACTCTTGGACCCATTAAAATATCCAAACAGAACCGTGCCCCTCTTCCTATGCAGAATCAAATGTTGCAACAATTGGACCATTCTGCGGCTTAAATGTTAACAAAAAAGGAATAGAATTATACCACAGAGACAGGGGGGAATAGAGGGAAAAAACCCAGAAAAAGATCTATAATAGGGTGGAAGACTGAGAGATTAAAGAACAAGAGGAAAGATGGTGTAAAAGAAAGGGGGACATCAATGGGAAATGCACAGAAACAAAAAAAGTGTCTAGAGCAGGTACAAATGGCAATGACCAAATCATTACTAACTGATGCTGTCTGAAAAAAAATGGAAGCAGTTGTGATCAGAAATGGCTTCATTCTTTTTTTTATAAATTAAGAGTATCCAATTATTTTTTTTCCAGTTCAGGGGCAATTTAGTCTGGCCAATCCACCTACTCTGCACATCTTTGGGTTGTGGAGTAGAAGCACTGGAGGGACTGACGTCCTTGAGGGTGTGTGCTGAATGTAGGAACATGTTATATATTTTATATTTTGTTGCAGTAGTGTTATTAAAAACCCTGGGTTCAAATACATACAGGCAGTATCACTGCTAAAGTTGTGTTAAGGGGCCATAAAGGCAAGATAATTATTGATTTTAACTATGTACTTGTTTACAGACCAACGGCTAATGGAATATTGTTCATGTTTAGGAGGTTCCCTGAGGTGTAGATAATTTATGAGTTTAGCAAATCATGGGGCATCTTAGTAGGAGGAGACTGGAGAATGCTTTATGATTAGGTACAGATGATGTAATTGATGGGAGGAGCCAAGTCTTTCTGTAGTTGTAGTTTTGCAGTTTGCCATAGAATTTTAATCTGACAGGACAGAAGGATTTTCAAATTTTCCTGAAGGAATCTTTCTTCAAAGGTCTGCACAGAGACGCAACTAATCCTTATTATTAACTTTATTATAAGTGACTTTTGAACTGTATTGAGTTGCTTAATTGGAATATGTAGTTGCAGGTGGTGACAGTGAGTTAATTGTTTTCCTTTTATTTAAGAACTGTTTTAACTGTTCATTGGAAAGCAGTTTTTGTGTTGTTAATGTGATTGATTCTGTGTTTAAAGTTTGTTTTAACATAAAATACACCTATAGGTCAGTGTTATCACTCCTGTGGTTTAGTCATCTTCCCTCACAATCTTACAAATTGCAAATTGTTGGAATTCTCGTAAAGGGGTCTTAACAAATTGATAAATTACTAGGGCTGGAGAGATTGTGTACTGGGCTGTTGAAGGAAGCCAAGAAGGAAAAAACAGGTGCTCTGAGGATCATTTTCAATCCTCACTCGATACAGGCAAGATCCCAGAGGATTGGATATCTGTGAATGTTGTACCATTATTTTAAAAGTATGCAGGGGGTAGGCCAGAAAACTATAAACCAGTCAGGCTGACTGGGAAAATTATTGGAAACAATTCTGAGAGACACGATAAACCATCACTTAAAAAGGCACACATCACTTCCGGGTGCGGCGATGACCAGCTAAGTCGCACGTTTCGGCAGCTCCCGGTGGAACGGACTTTTGGGCTCTTGATAGGAGCCCCAACGGCAATTTTAACGGCTAAAAACACCGTGCGGTAAACCAGAAGGGTGTTCCCCCTGGACACGGATGGAAAAAGGAGAGGAAAGTGGCCGGATTGCAGCGGATCCTTTGGAACAACGGCAAGGAAGGCAAGCAGAAACCAAGATGGCGTCGGAAGGTGGCAGTTTCATATGGGGCCCTGAACAACAAGAGTTCTTGAAACGCTGCGTGGAGGAGATAAAAAAGGAAATCAAGAAAGAGTTGTTGGCCCCGATATTACAGGCAATTGAAGGGCTGAAAGAGGAACAAAAGACCCAGGAGCAGGAGCTTCGGGTCGTGAAGGCGAAAGCAGCAGAGAATGAGAACGATATACAGGGCCTGGTGGTGAAGTCGGAGATACAGGAGGCACACCAGAAACGGTCTGTGGAGAGGTTGGAGGCACTGGAAAACAACGCAAGGAGGAACAACTTGAGGATTCTTGGCCTTCCTGAAGGTGTGGAGGGGGCGGACGTCGGGGCATATGTGAGCACGATGCTGCACTCGTTAATGGGAGCGGAGGCCCCGACGGGTCCGTTGGAGGTGGAGGGAGCATACCGAGTTATGGTGCGAGGATCGAGAGCAGGAGAAACTCCCAGAGCCATAGTGGTGAGATTTTTCCGTTTTAAGGATAGAGAAATGGTCCTTAGATGGGTGAAGAAAACTCGGTGTAGTAAATGGGAGAACGCGGTGATCCGCGTCTATCAAGATTGGAGTGCGGAGGTGGCGAGAAGGAGGGCGAGCTTTAATCGGGCCAAAGCGGTACTTCACAAAAAGAAGATAAAATTTGGAATGCTGCAACCGGCAAGACTGTGGGTCACATATCAAGGGAGGCACCACTACTTTGAGACGGCGGATGAAGCGTGGACTTTTATTGTAGAAGAAAAATTGGAATGATTGGATTATGAAAATGAACGTTTGGATAAAGTGGTGGGACGA